>NC_044495.1:41199710-41202210 GCF_902362185.1 Chanos chanos | reverse complement strand
ACAGAATGAATCTGCCACTGACCTTTTGCTTTCTTTTTCTCTCTCTCTTTTTCTTTTAATTTATTGCCCCCTTATATTGATCCTCAGAAAGAGCAAGTTGTTTCTCCTTAACATCGTCAATCAAATATTTCGTTTTAAATTAAATGTTATTTTTTAAATCTTACTTTAAACCAGCTGAGAAAACCAAATTTATTCTGTTGAGCCAGACTGAAAAAATCCTTTATTTTTTTTTACATACCCTTTTGTTAGTGAACTTGGTTTAATCTAAACAACTAGCTGTCAGTTTATTTAAACAAATCTTTCCATGTTGCAGCATGTCTTTATCTGTTGAAGTGCCTGGTTCATTTAAGTTCCTTTTGCGGACTATTTTTTTTTTTTTAAACTGGAATGAGTTCTGAGCAAAACACAATTTCCAGAACCTGTAAATGGTTATGAAAGCTGCAAAGATATCTACACGGCAACATCTCTGTTACTGTAACAGCACAGTTACACATTACCACCTGTAGAATCTTACCCTACACAATTCCTTAATGGTGTCTATATATATAATTAGCCCATGTATAGGCATGTATATATTTACATATACACACACACACAGACACACACACACGTTGAGTGAGCATAATGGCAGTTTACCTGTGCTGTCCTGTGGAAAGTCCGCCCCTGACTTCTCATCCTCGACTGGTTTAGACATCCTGATATCTACTCGCAGAGAGAGAGGGAGAAAGAGTTTAATTCATCCTAATTAAATACATTCTTGAAGTCACATTAAAAAAACCCCTCAAATACCTGAATTATAAAGAACACATTCTGTCTGTGAAGACATTCGGGGCATATGGCCTCTCTCTTTATACCTCTTTTCATCTCACTCAGTTTCACATCATTTCTACCTGGGTTCACACTCTCTCCCTTCCCTCAAACCACCTTTACCTCCCACAGCGACAGTGACACGTTCATAAACACACACACACACACACACACACACACACACACACACACACACACACACACACACTCACACACTTAGAGGTCAAAGATAAATGAGAAAATCTAAAAGTGCTAATGAGAAGTTGGAGAACACAGCCTAGGCGAGTGAATAAAACGCTGCTATAATTATCACAACGTTTAACCACCTACTCCATGTCTTAATGTAACACAAAATCTTGGCAACATCCACAGAGCACATATTAAAAGATAATATTATGTAGTTAATCATGTACGATTTCTCCAACATATCCACAGACATCAAAACATTTGAGGCTTCATATTATTTTCTTCTTCTTGGTTCAAAGAGCGATACCTTGGGCCTACAGTCCAGAACCGTAAGCAATAATTTCGTTTAGAATTGGTACCAACAATAATCGAGATTTTAAAACGTCCAAATTAGTTACAAAATAAACTGTATTGTTTTGTGAAGCTGTAAACAAAAATAAATGTTTAAAAAGCCAAATAAAACTGAAACACTGAAGCACGAATATGGTTCCAGTCATGACTAATCTGAATGACAACCTATACGTAACATTTTTACGATAAACTTGTGACCTACCAGGTTTTCTATTTCTCAACATATCACATGTGTCAGTTTAAACAGCAGTCAAGTAAAGTTTGTAGGCCTGCTTTTGTAATTTACTCGAAAGATGTGGCATCTCTTTCAAACGATCCGTTACAGGAATTTGCTTATATCAACATCGGTCACCGTTTTCTTGACCTTTGCATCACTACAACCATTCATAAAAACGCTTTGGAAATGTAAATATTAGAATATGCCTCGAATGACTGAGTAATAAAATTGAAACCGTCTGACGCTCACTTTTTCCTGTCTTTCATATTCAAAGTGAGAGGCGCCATCATCTCGACTAGAGATGCTGTTCAAACAGTTTCCAGACGTAAACAGCGATTTCGTCGTATGTATTACTGAAAACAACGATTTGGAGAGAAAGTAATATTACCTGGTTCGACTACCCCTTGGCTCTTTTTTATTGTTAACATGAAGGACGGTCGGGGTTTGAGAAACCCCGTGGTATTCGGCTTGTCGATCATGACTCACCGGAATGTTTTGCTGAACGTGCAGTCCTCGCGCTTACACTTTGCCCACAGGAACGATGAGCGATTCTCGCCGCTATTTAAAACTCGCTAGAACGTAGGAGTTTTGGTGGTTCATCAAGAAATTTCATATGGTTTAGTCATAAATATGTTCGTACATCGACGTGTAATTGAATAAATTATCCAACTTTCCAAACGGGGTAGCTTATTATTGCCCACGAAACCTCTGCCACCCACTAAATCTGAATTAATGATTTAAAGCGAACTGTTCAGAGAAACAAAGGCCAAAATACAGGCCAAATGTATGTGACTGTCCTTGGTATTGCCTTTAGACGTCCTATAAATGTGTGTAGATATATGAGTGAGCCAATTTAACTAAGGCCCATATTACGACATTCCGCGTTTTACTAACAGCACAAGTTGTGATTTTTGTGAAATATTGATCAGCAAAAGAAAA
>NC_044495.1:41192210-41194710 GCF_902362185.1 Chanos chanos | reverse complement strand
TGTGTGCGTGCGTGCGTGTGTGTGTGTGTGTGTGTGTGCGCGTGCATGTCTCAGGGGTGTATATTATATCCGATACAGTAGCTCTTTCCTGCACCACATATTTCTGGACCGATCGATAACTCTGACTCCCAACAAGGCAATAATCGCACCTCTCCCCCTCCCTGCCTGGCCCCCATTATTACTGCTCTCCTCAGGGGAGCACACAAACACCGCCAGAGAGGGCTACACCTCCATCTATCCCTCCGTCCACCCATCCGTCCATCCATCCATCCCTCTGTGAGATGTAGAGTGAGAAAAAAGCAAAGAGAAAGGGATGAAGAGCAGAGGTGAAGAGACGAAGGAGGAGAGGGATGGAAGGGTGCAGAAAGACTCTATGAGACTGTGTGAGAGAGAGAGAGAGAGAGAGAGAGAGAGAAAGAGAGGAGTGATGGTGCATTGTGATTGTACAATAAAAGGAAGGAGAGACAGGGGAGGGCAACAAAGACTTACTCAGCTGCCTCCTAATAAAGGAGAGAGAGAGAGAGAGAGAGTGAGAGAGGGGGAGAGAGAGAGTGGTAAATGTGCAGCGAACAGTTTGAAATTATGATAGCTTCCTGCCTTTTCTCCAGCTCTTTCATCTGAGAGAAAAGAAAGAAAGAAAGATTTTGAAGAAGCCTGCAAGAAGCCGCTGGAGTTTTTCTTTTTTTCTTTCTTTCTTCATCTTTTTTTTTGTATCCGTAACATCCTCCGTGTGCAACTTTGACAAAATCTCCATGTGTCTCAAAAGTGTCTCGCAGAGACGACAAATGCTCACCGCGGTGTCCGGCGAGCTGCTAACCAGTGTGATGTATGACTTGTGGGTTAGGCTAGATTGGTCGGTATATAGGGCTATCGATTGGACCCAACTTAAATTGGCTCTCAATTAAAGAGAACGCTTATTTGACCTCCCCCCCCCCCCCCACACACACACCGTTTCATACACCCCTGTCTCTCTTCCTGTCCTGTTAAATATCCCCCCTTCCCTCCCTCCTCCCCTCCTTTCCCCCCACTTCAGTAGCACATCCATCCATCTCTCTCTCTCTCTCTCTCCCTCTCTCTGAGTAATACCTTTCTTGCACCCATCCCCCCTTTCTCTAAGGCAACCACCCCATCCCTTCAGCTCTCCGTTCACCCCTTTATTTAAGCCTCCCATCCTGTATTTCTCTCTCTTTCTCTCTCTTTGCTCCCTCCATTCATCCATTTTTCCTGAGCGTCTTTCCTCTTCTTCAATCCAGGATCTTTTAAAAAAAAAATTCTCACTTGCTATCAATGCTGTTAAAAAAAACTCCAAGTCATCAATAATTGAGTTTATTTATTCCAACACTATGAATAATATAATGTCACTGCTGAGCAGTGTTGAACGGAGAGGTGTAAGAGTCAGAGAGAGAGAGGAAAGAAAGAGAGAAAGAGACAGAGAGAGAGTGGGGGGGAGAGAGAGAGATAGAAATGGGTGAATATGGTAGGGTCCTAGGGTAAAGGAGAGAAAGGGGATTGGGGGGGGTTAGGAAATTGGTCTGGCTAGCGGAACAGCTTTTCACCCCCCCCCCCACCTCTGCCTCTCTCTCTCTCTCTCTCTCTCTCTCTCTCTCTCCCTCCCTTCCCCATTCTGCTTTGTATTCTGTAGAGATGACAGGGAGAAAGCTTTATTGCTCCGAGTTGGTATCGATCGGGGCCCCTCACAAGGGGAGTGTGGACCAACGCACACCAGAGGAACTTTTGCAGCGCCTGCTAGCCTCCCCTCCCCCCCCCCCCCCCCCCCCCCCCTTCCCACCCTCACTCCACCCCACCCCGTCTTTTCCCCTCTCTCTTTCTCTCTCTCTGGGATTCAGCTGTGCACGGGGCTGGCAGGCTGTATGGAGAGGTTAAGAGACGCCGTGCGTGGCCAACCAATCAGACGGGAGACCCCTCCAAAACTAGCAAATGGGGGCACATACATAAACACATAACTAACATAAACACATAACTAACTTTACTCTCTTACATACTTTCTCTCTCTGACTCTCTGTGTTCCTCCGATTCTCTCTCTCTGCATTTCTGACTCTTGTCTCTGACTTTTTCCCCTGTCTTCCATGTTTAACTGTCAAAGTTCTGAATGAACTACAAGAATGAACTTACCAGAGCGGAAAACATTTGCTTTGCACAGTAAAAAAAACAAAAAACAAACTTTGAAAAACTAAAGACCATCAGAGGTTTCTCCGGCTGACAGCTTGTTGTAAGAACAAGGTGACAGAAAAATAGAAATCTAGTAAACTCATGGAGGTTAACTGTGTCTGCTTCTCCTCCCTGACACCAACAGCTCATTTTAAGCATCTCCATGTGTGTGTGTGTGTGTGTGTGTGTGTGTGTGTGTGTGTATTGGGGATCAGGGTTTCGTCATCCTTCCCCAGTGGTAGGGGGAGGATGGACGGATGGATGGTTGAAACCCCCCCCACACACACACACCCTCTTTGCCCTTGCCCTTGGGCGAGGCTTTTTCACCCAC
>NC_044495.1:41187210-41189710 GCF_902362185.1 Chanos chanos | reverse complement strand
CTTCCAAGTGCTGCATGTCAGTGATTGGCTGAAGAGTGGACATGTCTGTTTCCCTGGAAACAATCAGGGTTTAATTAGAAGACAGTGTTGGAAAAACAGCAGGACTTCTGCCCTCCAGAGCAGGAGTTGTACATCCCCAACGCACGCAGACAGCAGACCGAGAACGATTACGGCAAGGGTCTGTAGACCCCAGACCACAGGGGCCTGTTGCCCCCACGGGGCTCTGGAGGAAAGAAACCCCAGGATCTCAGACTGACCATCAACATTTCTGTTATCTGTGAAAGCAGAGGGACACAGTGAAGGTTGTTCTCAGCACTGGACAACTCTGTCATCCCAGTGCATTTAAAATCCACCCAGTCTGTGCCGGGGTAAAGATGTATGTGTGGGGTTTCCTATGGAGGTCTTATGTAGTGTTTATGAAGTCTTTATGATACTCATACGGAAGGTTCCGGAAGGTTACTTAGTGTAGTCTGTTATATGTCGCGTTGCATTACGTCACGTCACATGACCTGCACTGGGACAAAGCGTGTGTTTTAAAGTTTATCTTCTGTACAGCCTTGGGAACGCCGTGACTCTGAGAGCGAGTGTGCAGATGCTTGCGTTTGCATGTTTACACTGTGTGTGTCAGCATGTGTGTGTGTGTGTGTGTGTGTGTGTGTGTGTGTAGTCTTGCAGCCACGTGCTCGTCGTGTTTACACTTGTAGAGGGGCACACGGGGCGATATCTCACGGCGATCGATGAGAGGGGGGGAGAGGGAGGGGGGAGGGAAAAATCGGTAAAGAAAGCAGGTTATCTCCTGTCATTAGCGGAGGGGGATTCCCGGCCGCGGGGGAGGAGGTGGGGGCTCTGGATTCATTGAGAAAAAACACAGACTGTTTGGCATCGGGAGAGAGCAGACAATTATCTGTATTGATTAGAGCAGCCAGCCAGTGCAGTGAAGACAGAAAACTATAACTAGATCAATACAGAGAGAGGGAGAGAGAGAGAGAGAGAGAGAGGGCAGGTTGTTAAGTGTTTGGAAAGAAGGAGGCCGGCAGAGGGAGAAACAGTTGCGGTGGGACAGAGACAGAGCAGGAGAAGAGGGGAGTCAGAGAAAGTCTAGGAACCAGGGGGGCCTTAGTTCACCTAAGTCTGGTTTGAAGAGAATGAAAGAGAATGAAAGAGGGAGAGAGAGAGAGAGAGAGAGAGAGAGAGAGTCCTGTGTGGTACAGGTGTATAGTTATGCCTGACATCACAACTCCCCACCCCCAGCCCTGGGGGAATATGGGCTCCTTGGAAACGGTCGCTAAGGGAACAGACAAACTAAAGAGCAAGGTGTGTGTGTGTTTGTGTGTGTGTGTTTGTAAGACACAGTGAAAGAAAAGGGGAGAAGGGGAGAGAGACAGAGAGAGTGAGAGAGAAAGAGAGAGAGAGAGAGAGAGACAGGGGTACTATCAGGAACACAGGAAAAGATTAGCCAAGACGGAGAACACTTATGAGTGAGTGTGTGTGTGTGTGTGTGTGTTCGTGTACGTGTGTGTGGGTGTGGGTGTGGGTGTGTGTGCATGATACAAAAACTGAACATCCTTTATTTCAATCTGACTTTGGAAAAACAACCCCACTGTGTAAATGCACTTAACAATCTCTTCAAAATCAACCAACTCCTCACACACCACACACACACACACACACACACACACACACACACACAAAGGCACAAAGACACATATACACACCACACACACACACACACACACACACACACACTCACACACACACACACAAAGACACAAAGGCACATACACACACACGCACACACGCACACACACACACACACACACACACACACACACACACACACACACACACACACACACACACCGAGCGGGTAATCAGGCCAAAGCTTTACCATGATAGTTCAAGGCTGTATTCTGCCTAACAGATATGTGTATTTGTGTGTATGTGTGTGTACATGTGAGACAGACAGAGAGACAGAGAGAGAGAGAGAGAGAGAGAGAATGAGAGAGAGAGAGAGAGAGAGAGAGATAGAAAGAAGGAGAAAGAGAGCAGGTCTCGGGGCTGTAAGGCCAGACTGAAATGGACCTTAAATGGCTCTCTGTGGCTCTCAAACTCCGGTTGGCTTTATTGATGCACTGGCCTGCTGCCAACCAGCGCGTATTTCCACTTCAAAGAGCCCTTATTCACACACACACACACACACACACACACACTCACCTGAATGTCGGGCACACTCCAACCTCCATCTGCAATCTAGAATCTAGAGCCCAGCACAGGAACTGTACACTGTCTAATCTTCTCTCCAACCTCTCCGTCTGCCTCACCATGCTATCCCAGCTCTAGAGCTGTTCCTGTTCTTCATGCCCCCCCCCCCCTCTCTCTCTTTCTCTCCCTCCTTCTCTCCCCCCCCCCCCCCCCCCCCTCTCTCCCTCTCTGTCTTTCTCTGTGTTAAGTGTGCTAGCGTTTGTATGGGCCACAGCTGAAAATCTGTTTATCATCCTGT
>NC_044495.1:41169710-41179710 GCF_902362185.1 Chanos chanos | reverse complement strand
AGAATTAGATTTGAATATGTGGAATGTGACCGTGTGTGTGTGTGTGTGTCTGTGTCTTTGTGTAGTTGATGTAGGGAATTAGATTCCATGCACATTACTTTGGAACATGTCTAGGTAAAGGTTGGGCAGAGTCTGTATAGATAATATGTGTGTGTGTGTGTGTGTGTGTGTGTGTGTGTGTGTGTGTGTGTGTGTGTGTGCGCGTGTGTGTGTGTATTGTTTGTATAATGTTGTTGGGGGGGCAGGGATCGGGTTACTCTGTCCGTGTGTGTGCGTGTGCGTGTGTGTGTGTTACTCTGAAGAGATTGAAACGCAGAAGCACTCAGTTATATTAAAAGCCGGACCCCCTCACGCCTCTCTCTCTTTCTCTCTCTCTCTCTCTCTCTCTCTCTCTCTTGTTCTCTGCACATAGATGGGTGATATTAAATTTTTACCCCAGACCCTGACTGTAACCCCTACGCTCTGAATGGTGGCAAAAGGAAGGGCAGTGTGTCCGTAACACACTCACACACGCTCACACACACACTCATTATCATAAGACTTGTGTGTAAAATTAAATCCATCCCAAAACAGAGCAAGGCTGGGCAGTGGAGCCCAATTTAATCAAACAGGGACATTTGACTATTTCACTTTATTACTCAAACCTATCTGTTCTTACTGCAAAGATGAATGGTGAAACACACACACACACACACACACTCACATGCACACACACTAACAAACACACAATCCTTACTTATTCAACAGGGAGAACAGCAAACACAGTATCAAAGAGATAGTGTGTGTGTGTGTGTGTGTGTGTGTGTGTGTGCAAGTGTGTGTGTTTTATTTGGATGTAGAGATTACATTTCCTATCCTTCAAACCTTCCATCTCTCATTCTTCTCCATATCTGTCTCGTTCTTTCTTTCCATCTTTCCCTCCTTCTCTTCGGAGCCAAGGCCCACACAGACCATAATCTCCCCACACGTCACCCCCCAGACCCCCATCACCCACATTCTCTCTTTCCGTGTGAACAGGAAACAAAAGGAGTGCATTTCTCCTCTTCCAGTAGAAAAGCTGAAGCCAATGCCGGCACTCCAGCGCCTAAAAGCCTGATTTCCTTTTCATATGGATTTATCAGAGAGAGAGAGAGAGAGAGAGAGAGAGAGAGAGAGAGAGGGAGAGAGAGAGAGAGAGAGAGAGAGATGTGAGGATATCAGTACAGTGGGAAATGTAATTATTTAGCTTTAATTAAAAGGTGTAAAAACCCTGACCCTGATCACTGAAGTGCCTGCAGACAAGGGAGAGAGAGAGAGAGAGAGAGAGAGAGAGAGAGAGAGAATGAAAAAGTGAGGCTAAGAGTGTATATCTACAGCAATTGTGTGTGTGTGTGGAAGTGCAAGACAGTGTGTGTGTAATAGAGAGAGAGAGAGAGAGAGTGTTATTTGTGTATGAGGGCATCGGCTGAATGTGAAACACTCATTGGTCTGATGGGAGACCATTGGGAAGACTGTCTCACACTGACCATTGAGTTAGTCATAGTATCATAGCTCTGAAGAAATAGGACCACACGCTGAGCCTGTGTCCCAGCAATCTTTACGCATATGTGCAATAACACACACACGCGCGCGCGTGTGCGCACGCGCGCGCGCGGACACACACGCACACACACACATTCATTGCTGATAGCAGTGGAAGGCCATCTTTGCGGTGGAGAGAGGTGAAGGGGACAAAATGCGTTTACCTACGAGCTCTGTCTTTATTACCATGTGTTTAATGGTGTATGAATGTCCCCATGGATACAAGAGCTAAGATGAGCACAGAATGTGAGCGAACCAGCGAGAGAAATCTGAGATTTGGTGTGTGTGTGTGCGTGTGTGTGTGAGTTCTTTGACCAGAGGGAGAGAGAGAATATCATTTTTTAAGATTCTTCGGTCAGTATAATCAAATATATATACTTGTCTTAATGTTTGACAATACACCTCTCAACCATCAAATTTAAAAGCAGTGATAAAGGAAAAACTGAATGGATTAATGAGAGAGAGAGAGAGAGAGAGAGAGAGAGAGAGAAATAACAAGAAGGAAAGAAAGAAAGAAAGAAAGAAAGAAAGAAAGAAAGAAAGAAAGAAAGAAAGAAAGAAAGAAAGAAAGAAAGAAAGAAAGAAAGAAAGAAAGAAAGAAAGAAAGAGGTGCTGCGATAAATGAACTTTTCACCCAGAAACAGATTTTTACAGTTAGTAACACCAGATCGACAAACAGAGAACAGAGCAAATGTAAATGAAAGAGAGAGGGAGAGAGAAGGGGGAGAGAGAGAAGGGGGAGAGAGAGAAGGGGGAGAGAGAGAGGAGGTGTTGGGATAGAGATGGGAGAGGTAGCTTAATGCAATAAAACATGTTGTATTGACATCTCTGTTGTGTTTATTGATTCCCTATTATGTCTGTAGCAAAACCCTAGTGGACATTTTGTCATTGGCAATCACGTTAGCACTGGGACACGCAGACTCCCGCCCTTACAAACACACATACACACACACGGAGGCAGTCAGTCAGCATTCCTGTGTGCACGCACACACATATACACATGCTACACATGTGGACAGAGGATGGATGGGAGTTAATCAATAACTGTATTAAGTTTAAGAAGCAATGCACTGGATGAGAGAGTAAATTCAGACTCATATAGAGACACAAATACTCGTGTTGGAGGAATAACTGGCCACAGAATTCAATGGTCAGTTTTACTCCTCCACAAGGCTCTGGGCTGGCCTCTTACACTCCTTTATGTGTGTGTGTGCGTGTGTCTAATAAGTGTGGAGGCGCTTTTCCACTGCATGGTACCGGCCCGGCTCGACTCCACTCCGCTCGCTTTTGTCGCTTTTCCATTAGGCAAATCTATTACCTGGTACCTGGTATCTGATACTGGAGGTACCACAATGTGACGTGAAACACTACAGACTACTGATTTGTCAGAGTCCTACGAGTTTCTAGTTGATGTTTGTGTTTAGTTCAGTTGCTACCAGATCTGGCTGGTTAGTATAGGTTATGGTAACAAAGGACGCTCTCAACGGCTTTTGGGAACAGCGTTTTTTTAAGATATATATGTATAAAAACGCTTTGACCAGCGGTTTTCATCAGAAAAAGACGTTACGTGTGAACACAGCATAAATAATCCAGAGTCCTATCGTTTCTCCCTCGTGACTTCTAAGAAGTTTGGCAACATCGCTTACAGCAGCTTATAACGCTGTCCATTGTTAAATTGGGTTACCCACAAAGCTAACTAAACTTTTGTTTATCAGTGGAAGACCGCTGACGTTAATGAACTATAGCGTTTAACTTATTAAGTATTGGGAAATACATCTACGACTAGCATGTCTGTAGTTACAGTCGGTGCATTGGAAATTGTTAAACCAGAGGGGACATGTAAATAAACGTGAACTGAACAAGGATCTAACATGGCTTGGTAGCCAAACAAAGTTGTATGTATTTGTATGTACTTATTAGAAAGAGTTAGGTTCTCTTTCAAATGTGTAGTATGAAATTGCAAAATCGCAAGTCCTCGTTGCAGACAGTCATGTAGTATGATAACGCCACGACAGTTTCTCGCGGCGTCACCAGCTACATTGAGGGGGAACCAGGTGTAGTGGAAAAACAACGAGGTACCAGGTACCAAAAAGCGAGTCGAGTCGAGTAGAATTGAGCTGGTACCATGCAGTATGTGTGTCTGGAGGGCAGTACTAAAGCGGTCGAGTGTGTGTATGTGTGTCTGGAGGGCAGTGCTAAAGCTGTGTGTGCGTGCGTGTGTGCGGAGGGCAGTGTGAGACCAGGAGTAGGATGTTTTTAACCTTTGACCCATCACATAATACATACTGAACACATCTACAGCACACAGCATCGACTGCACTCAACACGTCTCAACACTATCAACCACCTTTCACGCATACTTAACGATGACAACAGCACCCAAACAGTAAGCATTTCTTATTAAAACACGCACGCACACACACCCACACACACACATTTTCTATTAACCAGAGATAGAAATTTGACCAAAAAAAAATCACATTTCAAAGAGTTTGGAGCAGAGAAAAGAACAACGCAGAAGCTTACATTTTTACCCCTCCATAAAAACACACACACACACACACACACACACATACAAAATACACTGTTTCAAACCTTTATATAATATAAAATATAATAACCATTATCTATCTATTGTATAAATATACAGCATAAATGAGTAATTCTCAAGCTCTTTTTTCCTCTCTCTGTGCATTACAGAACAGAAGTGAGCATGACACGTGTCAGAACACACAGACAAGCTGAAGAGCTGAGTCAAACCAGTGAACTCAGTAATGCCAGTGTGTCTACAGCACAGACGTGTAAGATGTATTTTGACACCTGTTTGACCCCACGCGTTCACTGAGAACACGTTTCTGTCTCACCCTCCGGCCACCTGAGAGGAACCGGCAAACATCAGCCCACCTCCTGGAACCTGAACTTCGACATTTTGACCTCACCCATCTTCAGACTCTGCACAGTCCTCTAATGTCTAGCCATCCGTCCAATGACACTACGAAACTTCAAATCACTCCCCCTGATTGGCTGAGCTGTTTCGGTCACGCCGACGCTACGCCTCTCAGTATCTCACCTAACTGGGGTCCATTTTGAATCTCGCTTGTATGTTCAAGGTATCAAAACAATTTTAAGGTCAAACCCATGGGGTTTTTTGTCGTTTCTTTTCCAAAGTGGACACCCATTGTTTTGGTTCACACTGATCAAAAGCTAAACTAAACTCTCCCTTTTTCTCTGCCTGAGGCCTGAAGACTTTCAGTGTCCGAAGCAGACTGTTGTCTTGACGACAGTAACTAAGCGTCATTAGAGTATAGGGTAGTAATAATGGAAAGAGGGAGGATTAAAGCTAAAGCTAATCATCTCTGACATCACAAAGACAAACAGGCCAGAGGAGATTGTAAACAATTTACAAGACAGCATGGGGTGTCTGCAAACACAAATACACACACACACACACACACACACACTCACACACACACACACACACACAAGCATTAACAATACACACAATTATGTGTATCTTAGGCAAATCAGAGAAAAGCATAAATGCTGATGCTATAATGAAGGAAAACCAATTTCCTTATCATGCCAGCCAATGTGATAGAGGGAGAATATCAGTGTGAGGGAAACGTATTTGTATGGCTTTAATTACAAGGTACAAAGTTTGACCAAACCTGTTCAACTGGACATTACCCAAACACAGGTTTTCTCTTTTTTAGTTGGTGTGAAACAAGTTTTTCTGTTGAAGCTTGTTTACTTGCTGCAGCACTGAGCTAATTTGATACAGATGAAATGGTACCTATGTTTCCATCTGTCTGGCCATCCATCCTTTCTGCACACGAATAGTTGACATTTTGTTTGTCAGTTGGGTCATACCTCTCACCGTGTCTTTTTGTTTATCCTTCTGTATTTTGAGCTAAATGCCAGTAATCAAAGCCAAGACTCAGTACCCCCCCCCCCCCCAAGTGCACTGCCACCTCCCAGGCGAGACACTTTATCCAAACGGGCTTAAGGGGTACCCTTAAACAAACAGAAGCCCAATCCAATTTTAACACTGTCTCTCTAAGGACAGAGTCACTCAGAATACGTTGGGCCCCGTTTTAGGACTAATACAGTCCGATCTCCAGGCCTCGTTTTTCACTTTTTCATAGTGTTTCTGACGCTCTTATAGTGTTACCCTCAGTATATTACAACTACATTCATTTATATATTATGCCATTTTTAGGAGCGAGGATACACCGAATTCATTAAACTATCTTTTTTCCCGACTCGATTCCCCCGTTTCAGATTGACACAGGACCCATGTGAGACTGTCTGTGACGCCGTACCTTTTAAATTTCCAACCGTTTTTTTTTCCTAGTGACATGTATTTAGGCAGATACATTATCGCGGGAGGAGATGTAGTTTGGCGCATACGTTTCGTCCATCTGTCAGCTGCAAATTTCCGCTTCGGTGGAGGAGAGACTAGGAGCGCGCGGAGCTTCCCCGCCCCCTCGTCTCGTGCCTCACATCAAACGGCAGTCCCCCCAAAAGTAACAAGGATAAAAAAAAAAAAAACACCGACCTAAGCCTACTTTAGACCTCGTCTGAAAGAAAGAAATGATTTCACGTTCTGTACATGTCTCTTCACCCATGGTACACTGAAACTTAAAAATGTGTTTCAAATTAATAAACGTAACACTGGCAAGTAGGCTACAACACAGTGAAAACTGAATAACAACAAAAAAGGCTACGTCATTCCTCTCATCACTCTCAAACCTGTCGCTAAATTCTCACCCTCTATCCCTCCTTTTTTCCCGCGGTCCCTCTATCGATCTCAGCGAGATCGATAAATTACCATGAATATTCCCTGGACCTGCCGTGAGGCGGGAGCGGGGGAGCCGGCTTCGCAGACACAGTCAGACGGCACGGAAAAGAGAGAAGAGGGCAGATGGAGACGCAGATAGGAGGGATGGAGAATGATAGAGAATAACAAGCCACGACAAGCGAATTAAATAAGAGCAATTAACAGAGGTTTCTTGAAACCACCGCCCTGCACCAAATAAACACCACAAAAGAGCGTTCTTTCAAGGATTGCAAACAGAAGTTTAAAAAAAAAAACATATACCAACATTCACTGTACGGGGAGGTTATTTTTTTTATATTCGAGGTGAATAAATGCGTGGAATGCCTAATGGATTTCAGCGAAGGCTTTTTTGTAGTGCCTAACCAGGTGCTGAAAGTCCACTCAGGGTTTTTTTCTTTTTACCTGTGAACTGAAGCCGTCACCAACTGAATCGGGGATAAGGTGAAAGGGGTCTTACCGTTGTTGGAGCGCAGAGCCAGCGGGGACTTGAGACGCCAGGCGCTGAAGTCGGGAGCAGTTCTCTGAAACACCAACGGCACCGGCAAGGGAACAAACATGATCCGCTGTCGTCTGTGTTTTTGTGTGTAATTTTCTTTCAAGTCGCGCTTGTCTTCTGCTCTTCTGTTGATCTTCTCTCTCTCTTTCTTTAGTGTGTTTTTTCAGGTAGACTGCGTTTTGAAATATTTATATTTTTGGTATCTTGAGTATTTGGTTGAGCTCGAGTGAATATATTAACTACCTCAGGCTGTTTTTACATTTTTGGTATTGTGCCTTTCTATCAAAACAGGGATAGACATATGTTGTCTGTTCCTCGGTTTTGGACAAAGCTCTTTCGGACTAACACACAGACGGATAGTCAGAATGCAGCTCCGCATAAAGACGGACTCTATTCTCATCAGTAGGCTCGTAGCAATGTTCGTACTCTACCTGACGACTACAATAGAAACAGTTGTAGAAAGCGACGTGCAAATGATAATGTCAGTAGAAGTATCTTCACTAAAGTTGTCTCGGTGCTGACAAAATCTAATTGTACCCCCAAATGTTGTCACTTGTAATATAACAAAGCTAAATAGCTTGTTTGTGATGCATGTCCAGTAAACTCTTTGCGTTTTTGTATATATATATATATATATATATATATATATTTTTTTTTTTTTATCCCGCTCGAGACAGGTGTGCGGACTGCAGACGTCACAGTGGCCTTGTACTGTACGCCTCGATCGGGTTCGCTTTGGTTTCGCTGGTAAATAAATCTATTTGGAATATCAATTTTGCTTCATTACAAAACTAATTCGCTCACTACAACTGAGTGGCAAATGCTGGCAGAATACAAAAAAATGTTTACAAAGGTTTAACTGAACTCGAGTATTTGGCTTATTTAATCTATTTGGGTTTCTAGCAATCCTACGAGTCACCTTACGCACGCATGCACATCAAGCAGCATTATCTGGATAAAATATATAATTTAATCATTTGATAAATTTAAATAATCACACAAGTAAGGCTACGCAAGGACCTGGCTCGCTGTTTGCTCCTCCCACCAGCTCCCAGTCACAGACGAGTAATTAAAACGCAATCAATCGATAAATAAATAAATAAAACCGGTGTATCTCTCTGTAAACCCGAATGTGAAGGAAAGACGAAAAGGAGAAACACGATACCCGTTACGCGGAATTCGTTCTTTGGATCTGACCCGCCATCCGTCTGTGTGTCCGTCTCTATGGTCCCGCTTACTTCGGAACCCCGGTAGCTCGCTCTGTCCGCCTCCCACCAGTATGAAAGCGCTCTGGCAACGCAGCCTGCAACATTGAAACGAGAGGACCAGCCACTACACACCCCCACCACCCCTCCCTCTATCTCCCCCTTCTCTCTCTCGATCTCGCTATACCACCCCCACTACCTCCCCCCTCCTCCTCTTGCCTTTTTTTTTTTTTACTAATCCTATATAAGGCGAGCTATCCTCCGTATTGATCTCTTGATTACTCTTCATTAGAATGACTTGTGTTGATCACGGTGATCACGGTGGTCCGCTAATCGATAGGCTTACACAATAGGAACATATTCACCTAGTGGCTTATGTCAGGTGATTATAAACACCTTTTCATAGATGCAGGTGTCACTGTGCAGCGGCGCAGACTTGTAACCAGCATCAGCCGGTTTACAAATATGCCATTAAGAGACATGACTCACAATGCTGCGCTGATAATGCTACGTTGTAAAAATGGGGAACTCGGGCAATGGGACACAGTTCAGGGTTACTTGTCGACTGCGTAGTGTTTGAAAACGTACGACGAACGTTAGTCATTTCGCTTGATAAAGTTTCACTGGCCTCTCAGATGGAACTGGGCGCATCCTATGATAGTGTACCGGAGGCAGTGGCCTCCTGTTTCCACGTCCCCGCCTTCTCCGTCTCTCTCTCTCTCTCTCTCTCTCTCTCTCTGTCCTCCGATACATTGTATGCTGTCAGTTATAAAGCTACAATCTGTGCCGCGCACTTACACTCAAGATTATTGCCGACATAGATTTTTTAAATAGAAAAATCTATACGCTAAACATCGCAGTCAATACGGGAAAATCGAAAGCGCCGGGCTCGATCCACCCCCTCCCCAATCTCTTTCCCTCTCTTTCTCTCTCTCTCTTTCCCTCTCTCTCTGCCATCCTCCACTCAGCTGCACGCGCGAGCGTTTTAATGAGTTATCGATCAATTACGGGCCTATGTATCATAAAAAAAAAACCTGAGGCATTTCCCCCCCTTTAAAATCCCGATTTTTAATATATAGGCTATTTTAATCTCTAATGATTATGCCTCAGTACTTATGTTACACAAATACAATCACATTTTATGTTAAAACAATTTTAATTCCGGTTTCTTTTTCCTCGCTCAGGAAAAGATACCACAATGGCTCTGCGAAGCTTATTGTCCCCGGGTCCCCACTCCCCCCTCCGCCTCCTCGCGCCCCTTTCCATTTGACAGATGACATCCGCGTGTCCAACGAGCGAAAAAAAGAAGCGACTAGTTGTCCTTCACGAACCCCCCTCGCGAGAGAGGGCACGGGCTGCGAACACCCCACCACCAACTCCCCCCACACCCCAATCCACACTCCTTCCAGACAAAAGCAATTATTTCTTGAAGAATATAGTGTGTTTTGCGCGTCTATCGCAGTGAGGGAAGGAAGGTGTGTGGACTGACGATGGTGTTGCACCCCCTCCCCCTTCTAGCGCCCGCTCACGGACACACACGCGCGCGCGCGCGTACATACACACGCACACTTCTTAAAATATATCACATATGAACTGTCAGACGTACAGTTCTGATAAAACCTCTGAAAAACACATACGGCAGGGCAGAGTACCTCATACGTCTGGTGACTAGACACACAGCTTTCCTTTAAAATGTGAACTAAAAGGCCAGGGTAAAGCAAAGGTTTGGAGAGCGAGCGCAAAACACAACGGTAACACACACACACACACACACACACACACACACATGCATACACATGCACACACAGATGCGCACATAGACACACACACACACACACACATACACACACACACATGCACACCGGTCTGGTCACAGGCTCACAGGGCATCAGGTGACTT
>NC_044495.1:41139710-41167210 GCF_902362185.1 Chanos chanos | reverse complement strand
TTCTTAGCCGAGCTGCCCAAACGCTGCGGGGTTTCTTCACATCAAAGACACGGTAAAGAAACGTCCTCAGTCCACGTCGGTGAGATGGAGACCACGGCGTCCGTAACGGCGCGGCTCTGTCTAATGCTATGACATGGAGGAGGCTATCAGCAGCGCGCAGACGGGCCTTCGACTGAGAACTGTCTGTCCGCCGTCAGAATCGCGCTGAATATGTGATCCTCCGTTACAGGGAACAGGATAAAGCCCCAATCCCACCTCTCTGATCGTCTCGGGGTGCACTGTGTGTTTGCGTGTGTGTGTGTGTCTACGATGTTAGGGCCACGGAAAACCTGCCCGTATGTTCGACAAACACGGAAGTATGTAGGCAATCTATGCCGCAGTATAGCGTAAATTTAGAAATTATTCAAATCAGTGAAACGAAATGAAAGCCGCCCGATTCCGTAATTGCCAACGTAATTAACAAATTACCAAGCCCACAAACAGAAGACTTCCTTTGACTTTCGCTGCCAAACGCTGATTTCATCTACTGAGATTCAAACTCAATTTGTGGATGATAATCTAATGCACTTGTCTGATTCCACTTGTTCTTGTTCTCTCTCTCTCTCTCTCTCTCTCTCTCTCTCTCTCTCTCTCTCTCTCTCTCTCTCTCTGTCTCTCTCTCTCTCTCTCTCTCCTCAGCTCTGTGCATTGAGACTGTGTGTGGGTAGATTTAGAACTGGGATCAATAAGAAATGTAGAAATCAATGCACTTAGCACGAGGAAATCAATGAAGCCTAATCGGGATGCCAATGGTACAAGTCAAAACAATTAAGAGAGAAGAAAAATGTTTAACAACCTCCTCGCTGTTGCTTACACAGCATGGAAGAGAGAAAAAGAGAGAGGGGGGAGTGAAGGAGATAGAGAGAGAGGAAAAGATGAGATTACAGTTGAGAATCAGGGAGAGAGAGGGAAAAGAGGAGGGGGACCAGAGGGAGAAGAAAAAATCCTGACAAGCCGAATAGAGCAAGGGATGAGAGGAAAAGGACAGGACACAGAAAGAAAGAGAGAGAGAGAGAGAGAGAAAGAGAAAATGAAATGGAAGTGGATGAAGGTAAAGAGGATGTCAAGGAAGGATGATGACATGTAATTATTAACAAAAGAGGGAAAGGAAAATGGAAACGAAAAAAGGGGGCAAGAGGAAAAAAGAAGAAGGAGAAAAAAAGAGCGGTGCAAAGCCAGGTAAGAAATAAAGGGTTTGATAGCATACAACAGACAATTCCTGGCAAAGAACAGACACAGCGGTCTGATGGTCCTGTTAGCTTTTTAAACGGTGACTAAACAAATGAAGCAGTTTATGTGGCAGTTGGACCAACGGTCAGATCAGATGGATGAACACAGAGTCAGTCATCCACGCCTTAACTGTGTCAACCCACCTGTCAATCACTGTTTCCAATTATCAGCGCACATAGTTACAAGGCCACACCCACTCAGTGGAGAGAGAAGGGCCCCCCCCCCAAACACCCCATCACTCTGCAACCTCCCCCCCTTCACTTCTGACAGCGGAAGAGAGGATGAGCTTAGGCTGGATAAGAGGGGTACTGGGGGAGAGGGGGATGGGGTTGATTTGGGACTCGATCGATATGTGAACCCCTGTGTGAGACCCCTGTGGCGTTGTAGGAAATCAATGCACAGGCCAATAAGTCCTCAGTAGTGTGTGGATTAGTAGACTGTCAACTAATCAGTCAGCAACTGAATCTGACAACATGACTATTAACCTATTGATATGAACCTTTACCCATTCACACACACACACACACACACACACACACACACACACACACGCACACCCTCTCTCTCTCACACTCACACACACACACACACACACACGCGTACTCACAAGCATAAACAAACACAGAAACACACACACACATGCATACACACTCACACTCACATACTCACTCATATGCACACACACACACACACATGCACTCACACATTTGCATAAATTCATAGAATCCTATACTGGTCTATTCACATGAAAGACAAATTCTCTCCAAATCAAAGTGATCATAAGTAAAGACAATTTCAGCCTAGATCATATTCCTAAATGAAGACAACATGAAACATGGCATCCAACACAGAGTCCAGCTAGACACAAAAAAACTCAAAATGGTCTCATGTGAAGATGTGAAGACAGACCAAAAGAAAGACAGACTGGGAGAGAGAGAAAGAGGAAAGTGAAAGAGAGCAAGACATAGAGAGAGTGAACATGGATAGAAAGAGAGTGAGAGCTGAGGAGAGAACATGGAAAACAAGAAAGCAAAAGCACAGGAGGGTGTCAGGGGGTGATAAGGAGAGAGAGAGAGAGAGAGAGAGAGAGAGAGGAATACCAGGAGAGGTTACACTGTTTCGACCACAAAGACAGGAGGGGAAGAGGGTGAAGAGGATTGGGGGGTGTTGATATTTAGGATTAGGGAACATGAAGAGGAGTGCAGTCAGGATTAAGGGGTGGAAGGGGTGAGGAGAAAGAAGGAAAGTAAAAGAGAGGGATGTTTTGGGGGAGGACAGTACAGTCAACACAGGTACATCGCCAGGAGAATTCTCTCGCCATCGCTCTCTTTCTTTCCCTCATTGTCCAGTTGTCCCTCTCTTGGCTCTCATTTAAAAGAAGACTTTAACAGGGAGGTAAGCGCTCACCACTGCCATCTACAGACTGCAAACTCTCACAACATCCCTGCAAGATCTACCTTTAAATCCACCATTTTCTCAAACTGAGAAAAAAAATATCTCTCCCCTATAATTTCAATTGTCATCTCCAGCTGACGTGTCCCATACCTATTCTACAGCTGTTATAAGTTATGGCAGCTCAGCAGAGGATTATTAAAACCTGCATTTTAGGTCAGTTTTTGCGTTTTCCAAAATGGAAGTCACAGCACTGAGACTGGAATGAGACCTACACTGTAAAAAAAAGAATAAAATATGAGAAGTTGTTTGTTGTTTTGTTTGCAGATGCAATGTGATTGTTGATCAGGATGGACATGTGTTATTGCTCTCATCAGGGCCCTGTGCACTGTGACTGCAGCAGTGAAACAGACATCACGGGTCGGAACACACACACACGCGTGCACACATACACACACACACGCACACATACACACATGTACATGCACGCAAAAGCGCACATGAACAGGCAGACAAACAGACAAGCAAATGCACACAGTTTACAGACAGAGGACCTTTGGACAATGGAGATCAGGTGAGAGTGAAAGAGGGAAAGGGAGAAAGAGAGAGAGAGAGAGAGACAGACAGACAGAGAGAAGGAAAGTGACCTAAGGGACAGGCTGCAGACCCACCATAAATTCAGAGAGGTACAGAGATAAGGACACCAGAAATATAGTTTTTATTTAGTTATAATTATTAATGTTTTAACTGTGTCAAACAAAAATAGACTATCTGTTATGTTCCATATATAGATTTATGTACAAAATGTACAAAATGGGAGCGTCACCATCAGTTTCACCACCAGTTTCTAAAAGACACACACACACACACACACAAAAAAAAATCACAAAAGCTGCTCCATATTCTGAGAAAGAAAATAAACTGTTCGCTCGACTAAAAGACTCTGTAACTCCTGCCAAATCCATAGTGATGTCAAATTTAAGAAATATAAACAACAAACAAAAACATCAATTTCCTATATTTCAGTCATTTTGTGGCCCTTTTGTTCACTAGTCTAATCTTCAGCTCTTTTTTCACATCAGCATCTCCATTATGACTTCATATGGTTACCAACCTGGAAATGGACTGTTTTTTAATACTTAATCTGTATGGAGAAACAGAAAAACAAAGTGTGTTTGTATGTGAGAGAGAGACAGAGAGAGAGAGAGAGAGAGAATAAAAAGAGAAAGAGAAGGAGAAGGTAGGAAAGAGCACACAGAAGAGAGATTGGGTAAAGTCATTATTGAACTGCATCACTGAGTCAAATTTGATTAATTTGGTGGCACCAACTCACATTTAAACAGCTGAACATGACAATGACCAAAACATGGTAATATTTAGTTTGAGTTTCAATGTATATGTGTGTGTGTGTGTGTGTGTGTGTGTGTGTGTGTGTGAGAGCGAGAGAGAGAGAGATATACGTTTGTGATCTTGGGAGAGTGGGTTTTGGTAGGTCAGTGCTGGGGGTAGTGTCACTAGTCAAGGTCAAGTGTGCGTTCAGCAAAAAAAAGGAGAGAGAGAGAGAAAGAGAAAGAAAAAGGAAGGATGGACAATGGGGGGGATGACATATTGCAGAGGGACAGTCCAGTTGGACGGGGAGAGCAAGATGACCAGGCCACACCCCTTTCTCTGGCTGTCTCTCTGTCTCATTCTCTCTCTCTGTCTCTCTCTCTCTCTCTCTCTTGCACTCTCTCCCTCTTTCTTTTTCTCTGTCCCCTTCCCCCTCCCTCTCTGATTTGACCACAGGGGTCAGCCTTAGTTGAATGAGGTCATTTGTCTGGGATGAAATTGACCTATGACCCCTTGGCTTGATCACTTGCCCGCATTTTAACCACCTGGACGTTCAACCCTCACAGACAGGACTGTGTCCGTGTACGCGTGTGTGTGTCTGTGTGTGTGTGCACATGTGTGTGCATGTGTTTATAAAAAATGCACATATTGCTGGTCTAATAACTATCAGCTGAACTTCTTCAGAATCCGAAATTCCATGGAAAACAATCATATGTGGTTATTTTCTGCAGGCAGCTGTGGTCACATTTAGTAACTAGACCCTGGCCCCTGGCATAAAACACACACACACACGCACACACACACACACACACGTGCGCACACACACGCACACATCTAGTTTCATCTCCATTCAAAAAAAAAGGAAAAAGAAAAGGCAAATCAATTCTGAAGGTCACTGTTTAACTGCCCTATCTCTTGACAGCCCTTCGACAATTCGATGATCGGTATTAGAAAATCAAAGGTATTGATTAGTTCCACGTGGAAGAGGTTGTAACTGACAGGTCCGGGCATGCTGTACCTACCCTCTGTAAGTTACGGAATGCCTTGCTAGATTCACACTCCACTGCACGTGCACACACGCACAAACACACACACACAATTTGGGCCTCCTCTATATTTTGGAAATTTCTGATATACAGTTCTGATTCTCAGAAATAAAAAGGATATCAAAAAAGAAAGCGATAAAAATGCTATTGACCTTCAAAAATCATAAGTTAAAGCAAAACATTAAATAACAACACACAATGCATCAAATCTATTGTAATTAACATTAGATCATTACATTTCCCGCAAAAAGTCTGTTTTCTAAAAGGATTATTGTAACCACGAATCTTAAATTTCTTCCGAGAAATAAAAACTAAAAACGACTGTATTCAGTGCTGTAGATAAGTATCACTCGTGAAAACATACAGTAGTAACGAGCGCACGCGACGCACTTTTGGTTCTGTCAGTCGCGAGACTGGACAGCTACCCTCTGACAATGAGGTCGCTTAATAATGGGCTTTAGTCTTTGACCCTTGCGTTGAGTAAAGACGTTTACTACCGTTGTAGGAAATTTAAGAAGTTCTTTTTGATGTTTGCGGTGTATGAATGTAATATGTGAGGGAAGGTATTGCTATTTGAAATCTTGCTTTTATACATTTGGTTTAAACTTGATGGAAATCTATTTCTAAGCAGTAATATTCAATGGGGGTACTTTATTTATAATATTCAACATATCACTGCCAGTGCTACCATTATGACCACATGACCAATTCTAATAGCCGAGTGTTAGCAATATTCTTTAACTATACATACATAACTATAACCATATCTATACATACGTTTGTTATTATTATCACTATTATTATTATTATTATTATTGTTGTTGTTGTTATTATTATTATTATTATTGTTATTATTTTACACAATATAAATATTTTATTAATGTTTCAAATACAGATATAAGAAAATTTCCCCATAAAACAAAGGTCAGCTCTAACTGTTTGATGCGGTTAACAGTTTTACTCCTCTATTCCTCGAAAGATTTATGCATGTGAAAATGATGTCTCTCGATATATATGCAGTATTTTGCCATGTCTGACTAAATTTTCAAAGAGCCCTACAAATACTTAGTAACCTCACCACGACCTCAACCAAACACTCATCTAAAATTATGAAGTCACAATAGAATGAATCTACTTATCATAGTACTGTTCGATTTTCGTCACTTCAACTCAACACATTATGAAGCGCTGAGAGGTGGAAAATCAGTTAAATTTGAGGTTTTGAGAGCCGCGCAATGTAATTTTAAGTGTCTTGTATATATTCATCCCTTTATTTGCATAATTTGCATACAAATATTTATTAACTGAATTACGTTGTCATATAGACATCTGACATAATGATTCTGAGTGTGCAATGAAAATTCAAATTGATCAGGTAATATTTCGTTTACAGTTACATTCAAATTCAATTGACAATGAAAATATCAGGGATAAATCGCGAATAAAGAAATGAATTAAAAGATGAAAATACGGTTATTACAATAATGTGTATTACTGTTCATTTTAGTATGTAAATGTACATACACACATATGCAAATTAATGTCAATATGCATACTACTGCATATTATCATCTCATGATTTTTACATCATTTCAAATCTTAAATTACGATAATTTTCACGTATAAACATATATAATATTCAGAACAAAGAATTTAACAGCATTTTAAACAGCGTTGAAGTGAATATAGGAACTTCTAAGAACACTTCAGAAATTAAATGAGATTTCATCCCTATCGGCATATAGAATCAGTTAAAGGTTTTAGTGACACTTTCCAGTTTGTTCAAAGACGAAAAACAACCGTGTTTTGCACCAGTGTAATTACAGAAAAAGAAAGCTGCAGCCGGCGACATCGCGTCTCTGGTATTGTGGCTGTATAGACTGGCATTTTACAGCAACTTGTCTGCTGTATTTGTACCCTTATTTTAGCCGTGGTACAGCCCACAGTCCACAACTTGCTTCTTTTTCTTTTCTTTTTTTTTTTTAATGTACAATAGCTTCAAAAGATAAATGTCCCCACGACTGATCCAAATTACCGTCATGCAGCCAAATGTGACAGGGTCTGTGTGTGATCTCAGAAAACGACAGCTTCTTGAATAATCCAAATTAATTTTGTTGGAATGCTGTTTTTTTTATTATTTGTGGTTTTGTTAGTTAGTCGGCTGGTTGTTTTTATTTTATTTTCAATACACTCTTCTCACACCTTAGTTTTTAATGTGTAGTGCGACTGAGAGTGGGCTGCTAGATAAGCGACCCCTTATGAAGACATCAGGAGGGTTTACGAACTGATCTTTCTTTTTTTTAACAGAACAACAGGAAAATGATATTTTAAAGTATGACAGTATTGCCTGTATTGTTGGATGACTTGCTGGTTGTAGTGCAGGCCGCTTCGTTTGGTCGGATTTCTCTTCTGATCAGTTCACTGTGTAGGTGGAGTCTATACCCATGAAATTACTGCTAAACTGCTAAATTACTGCAAAGGAAAAATAATGTGGAAGTAAGAGTAATACAAGATGTAGGCTGCCTCTCTCTCTCTCTCTCGCTCTCTCTCTCTCACACACACGCACACACACACACACACACAAACACGCACGCGCGCGCGCGGAACGGAACAGAAACGGTTGGAGAAATTAGAGAGTCAACGTATCAATAATTGTCAATGATACTGAATGAAAATGAAAGTCAAATCGTTTCTGAACGGTCTAAATGCCAAGCAGAATACAGTCTTGGTAATAAAGGGATAATTAGCTTATTAAGTCGCCTAGCAAACAGGCCACACAGGTACACTGACAGGAGAGACTTTCTTTTTTTCCACGAGACGCTAAAGCTATAGAATTCCAGCCGCGAGCCAGTGAGAACCGGGGAGACGTGGGAAAAGATCTACTCGACAGGGGAGTCGCTATCCGTCTCGTCCTAGCCCTCCTCTCCCTCCTGCTCCGCCAATTGCACAGACTGCCGCGGTGCTCTTATAAAGTCACAATTCCCTCCTCTTAATTGATTTCTCATAATTAACTCACTGCGTTCATCGATTTCCCCTCGACGGCGCATAGTCCTTGATATCCGCTAACACACCGGCCCTCGCGCCGGGCCTTATTATTTTCGTGTTAACGGAAGCCAGATCGGCTGCTGCCGAATAAATATTGACCACATTCAATAACAATTAAGCTTCAACAGCACTAAATAATCCTATTTCCTCTGACACTGCCTGACCCGCTCAATCGCAACGGGATCATTTGAATAAAATAAACCACAAGTACAGCTTAAATCTGACAGTTAAAATAGCTTTAATGTTTTATGTGTTTATTCAAATCTTATCAGAGGGGTTTAAGAAGAGTTGCATTCAGTTTATAGATGATTTACTGACATCACATCAGTGTAAATAAATGAATTTGTTAAATGCTTGCAAACTGTAACTAATTCATTTCTTACGTGTACTCGTTAAATAGGCTACGTGTAAATACTCATAGCATCTGTACGTAGCACACAGGCATTTGTGTGTGTGTGTGTGTGTGTGTGTGTGAGAGAGAGAGAGAGAGAGAGAGAGAGAGAGACTTTAGAATCTGGGGCATTTTATACATGACCAGGAAGCAAAATATCGATTAGTAAAATATCTGTTCAAATTTGTAGTCTACAGTTTCAGTCCATTAAAGCCAATGTCATTTTGGGCTCGAGTACAGAATTTTCACACCATTTCAGAGTGTACTCAACATGTCTAACAAAATAACAAAAGCAGTCTGCAGGTTGGTCTCTTCTAAACAGAAAACCAACTCAGATTTTAGTCACCTTGTAGGACAGCTCCTGTATAAAAGTTTACTGTTTGACAGACCAATATTAATAAGTCCTTTATATTTTTTTTTATATTTGGGGAATTTATTTGAGTTTGTGCAAGTGGGAAATCAAATGTTATGAATTGAGAGAATTGCCAGAGAACTAAGTCCACGTTCAATAGGATCACCCCAGGGATCAAAAATCCGTCCAAGGCACAAGGAGCCAAAAGGAGCACGTAAGAAAGAAAGAAGGGAAAGACAGAACGAGAAAGGAAGGAGTAGAAAAAGACAGCGAGGACAAAAAAAAAATTGAAGAAGATCGGCAAGGCTTGGGGGTGGGGATGTGGGGGGAGTGGGAGAAAAATACAGTGAAAAAAGTGGAAGAGGGTGAGAAGAATGGCAAAGGGGAAAGGTGGGGGAGTAAGGAGGGGTGGAGGGGTGGAGGAGTGGAGTGGGGTGGGGTGGGATGGGGGGGCTGCTGAGGCCCCGTGCCAAATTCAAGCCTGTCATGAATTAAACGCTTTAAGGCTTTTTCAATAGGAGGCACGTGCAGGAGCCCCAGCCAGAATAAAACACTATGTCCCATCTGGTCCCTTCAGAGAGAGAGAGAAAGAGAGAGAGAGAGAGAGAGAGAGAGAGACAGAGAGAGAGAGAGAGAGAGAGAGACAGACAGACAGACAGACAGACAGACAGAGACAGAGAGGGAGAGAGGGAGAGAAGACTGGGAGGTTAAGGAATCAGTGGAGGAAGGAGAGTGAAAGTTTAAATATGTGTATGGGTGTGTGTGTGTGTGTGTTGGAGAGAGATAGAGAGAGAGAGAGATAGAGAGAGAGAGAGTGAGACAGAGAGGGGGAGAATGCAAAAGAGAAGTAAAACCTACACATACTCAGACACACACACAAACACACACACGCACACACACATAGTCTGAAAAAACCCACCTTTAATCCGCAGGCGACCTTCAAACACTTTCCTATTCCTCTTGCTCTCCATCTCTGTGTCTCCCTCCCTTTCTCTTTCCTCTTGTGCTCAGCATCTTGGCTGTTTCCATGACAACAGAGTTGCCGCTGTGGTGGAAGAGGGCCCGTGTATGGAGTGGTAGGGTGGGAGGGTGCGCGCGTGTGTATGTGTGTGTGTGTGGGGGGGGGGGGGGGTAAGGGGGTGCAGGTGATGGACAGTGTCTCATTTTTTTTTAAAAAAAGCAATGTTGTGTGTCAATGCATCATAATCAGGACTTAATCTGAAAAGGTCACAGTTTGCCGTAAACTGCTGCCGTAGTAAAAACAGAACAAAACAAAATAGAACATTGTTTCGTATTACACAAACTGACAGCCATTCATGGCCTCTCATGATGCGACGGACTTAGTTGTTTCCGTAAACAAGAACGAAACTTTGAGAAGCGTATTTTCATAATTTAACGGATGGATCTACCAGTAACATATAGGCTACAGTAATCAGGACATTTATAAGTAACACCCCCTCCCCACTTTCAAACCCACTTGGCGGTTAGATACATCCCCATACAGTTTCATCATATTTGTTTGTTCATCCGGAGTCTTTGGATGTACAATACCTCTTTCTTTGGATGTACAATACCTCGCAAACACACACACGTCCCCATAATACATACACCCTCACAGGTGACATGTTGTAATGCCCGTCAGACGGACCAACCAAAATCTAAATGATAATATTAATAATAACAGCACACTAGAATAAGCTTTTATACGAATTCGGGCCAGCTTTAAACTATTATGCTGGCGCTTGCAGAATGTGCCTACAGCATTAAAACGTTTACTGCGTCGCATTTGAGCTACTTGTTGCGACTATCCGATGACTGTAGTTAAAAACACAATGCATTATCAACTGCTGCCATCTGCGGGTGAAAGAGTGAAACGACATTAAATAGCGTTGGACTCCACGAGACTGTTTGTCAAACAGCGCTGGAAGTTAATCAAACGTGACGCGTAAATCTAAACGGAAAAGATCTGACCTGTAACCACGCGGATTCAAAGACCGCTGTGTGTCGAAGAGTTCAAGGCTATGCAAACGCATATTCCAACGATGAATAAAAGAAGGCACGTCTGGGCAGAACAGTGATTGTAACCACAAAAACAAAAGTAACACCAGCAGGTATCCCATGTATTTTGGTTAAAATTAGCTATCCATCGAACGTCCCTTTCCAAAAAATCTGAGATACCTGGGCCGTCACTGAATATTACAGTAAGACAGATACGAGAAAAGCCACTTCTGTTGCGACACAACACACGCCAATGTTGCAATCAGTGGAATTTCCACTTTAGCACCATGTGACTACACCCCACTTCAAATATCATTTCCTCTGCAGGAAGAATCAGCGATAAGAGTTAGCCTGTCACTGTCACACTGCAGTAAACAAATGTATCTATTTATTGTTTATGTTCATATCAGTTGCACAACTTCGCGGCGTAACAGCTTCCTTAATTAGCCTACTTAATCTATTATTGTTTAAACTTTTGTTTATTTAGCCTAAGTCGCTTCCTCATTTGGGTTAAGAATTTGGCTGGTGAGATGGTGGCATTGACCAAAGCAGTTACAGAGGAAACGGTTAAAAGCAAAGCAAATGTGGCAGAGATCATTTTGGATGCGTCGTGAGTGTTTTTTTAAACTATATTTATATGATTTCATATCACGGTGATGCAGAATATATGTGCTTTTGCATGTTTCATTACTGTCGCAAGATCAGCAGGGAGGAAATGTGTTCAGCCTCTGTTCTTTTACGGTAAAGCTAACAAGGTGTGCCATGGGAAAACAATTAAAAGTTGTTTTCCCACGATTTTTCCTTATTTAAGATGAATATCCGAATCTTTCACGCAGTGAAGGACAAAAATGACGATTTCTCACATAGCTTAATCAAATGGAAATACGTTAACACGAAACGCAGCATTAGTGTCAGGCGACGTGTTACAGTAGGCTATATGTGTACGGCAGATTTGATTTTTTTTTTTTTATATATTCCGGTTTCTAATCTACTTCTCAAGTATGGAAAAAATAAAATGATGATTAGAGAGCATTAAAGGGAGTATCACGGATGTCTCTTCGTGTTAATGCATAACTGTCGTGTAAACTAATACATTTTCATCCTTTTGTCTCATCGACATAAAACAAATAGTCCATTATCACCGACTTAAGGTGCTTGATGACCCAATTTTTGGTCCTGGGTCAACCTCGCTCCGCCCCCGGATCTTTTCTTCTGTTTTGTAAAGACTATTCTACCAGTTCAAAGTGTGATGTCTTCATAGAGATAATAGATACAGTGTTAGCCATCACACAGCATAACCGAGCGGTTACAAGCTTCGGTTTCCCCCAGACTATCGCTTTTGTGTCCCTTAACATTTAGCCTAATATATTATTTTAGGCTTCTAAATCTGAGAGATATTACTTATTTCATGCGTTTAAATGTTTCTCGAAATAAAAACGGGAACTTCCGGGTTAAGCAAAATTTATGTGACATGGGACTGAAACTTCAGATTTTTATTCCTTAATTTGGACAACTGTAATCTTGGTAAGCATTAGATCACAGAGCCCTGAAACGAATGGCATACCGAATTATTCAGAGAGCTTTGGCAAACGTGATAAAACCCAAAAGCTGTGAGGTTAGTCAGCTATAACATAATCGCTATTATACTGACATTTTGTTTCTTTTTTGTTATAACTGACATTTGGACAGGATCAAAGAAAACCCCTTTGCGAAATACATTTCGTTTGTAGTTTACTGTCATGAAAAGGTATTACATTTTAATATTTACTGCATTACCCTGACGACCAGCGTAATGTGCGTACCTTACCAGAAGCCGTATTAATTTCTGACCAGATATATGAAGCATTTGTTGAACAAAGCGTAACATAATATTGGAAATCTGAGAGGCTGAAGAAGTTGCGACACATTCCTCAATACTCTGATCCTCAATCAGCAGCTTTTCACGTTCTATGCGCCAAAGGAGCATCAAAGAGTGAAGCAGATATTGAAAACGATCACAAAAGTACTGAGTTCATTAGTTTTTTAACATCTCTGTCGCTCAAATCACTCCACCACTATGTCTTTCTGAGATTCAAGCAATGCATTTTTTCATAACGTTAGCCTACTCCGTATTTTGATCGCCTTTTCATTTTTTTCAGAGAGTTACAGATGTTGAGCTCACCCGACAAACCGAAGGACTTCCCTATTCTAGGATTCCTGAAGCCCAGTAATCTAACTGAGTCATCGGTTGATCGACGCAAAGTGCCGTTGCCGAAACTTCACTGTTTTCCTCTACATGATGCTTTCGATAATAAACTTTTTTTCACATTCGTGATCGTGATGTTGTATGGCATGTAAGTGTGATAACTATTAGAGATATTTTGGGGGGAAATACATGCACAAAACAAACACAATACTTCAAAAACTGAACTCAGCAAAACAACAGATTAAAATTGATCAACACCCAGTCTAAAGTCTAAACTAATCTAAGGTGCATAGGGAATATTGATCTTGTAATATTTTGTACTCAAAATTATAGTAATTCCTGGCATTTGGAACTTTAATGCTTAAGAATTCAATAACGTTGATATTACGTTGATTCAACAATTTAACGCTTTACCTGCATTTTTTTTTCAGAATTTCTCACTTCCTCGTTACACTATTCATGTGTAAGTAAGCCATATATATACGTGTGTGTGTGTGTGTGTATGTGTGTGTGTGTGTGTGTATAGACTATATACCATATATACCGTTTTTAGGCCCTTATTATTTCGGGCAACAATATTAAGGAATACATGATAATCTTGTACTGTCTTTTAAAATATATTTAACCCAGTGAGTATACAGTGTACTAAACATCCTATTAAATAACGTGTCGTGTGCATTCATGCAGAGATGTCTCGCCATGGAGCTAGGTGCCCACCGATGATTTCGCTGATCAAGGATGATGCGGTCTATCCGCTCTTGTTTTCACCACTGTCCTGCAAATACCATGGGAACGACGTTGGTAAATGTTGAACGACAGCCGTAGGCTACATGTTGTGGCATGGCTCAAAGGGCTCCTTTCATTCAATCAGTGAGCTTCAGTCCTCCACCAGACGTCTTAAATGAAAGGTCTAACAGTATTTTATTTTGTTTTTTGTTTTACTTTAAAATGTCCGTCATGTTACGACGTTAAAACTATAACAGCAATACCAGCGGGAGTTTGATGAACTCTACTGTCTGTACTGACGGAGTGTACATGCCTACTATTTGACTAGTTCGTATCTTGGGCACAGATACTCAAATTGTTTCAATGTGTAAGAGCGTTCATGTCAGCATGTTAAAATTCAGCTATCACGGGCCAGTGGAACGATTCATCTCCCTTCGACAGAGTAGTTTCATAGCGACAGAGCAGGGTTTTTTATGGATGGCCAAAAATGTAAACGTATGGGGAACTTGGCCCTTAACGCTGAAAGTTTATTGAAAGCAGTCAAATACCACCCGACAAAGAAACACACGGCAAGTACAACCTGTTCCTTCGAACAGTGGCACAATGGAGCTGAAATTTCACACTGGTATCGGTGACAATGCACATGGTTGACTGATTATATTAGTGGTGAATCGGTTACTGTCAGATTCAGTACATTCTGACCTCATGCATCAAATGACTTGCTATATATGTATATGAAACGAAAGCAAAAACGAATATTTGATATGTCATTTCTTTTAATTTATCGAGTGTTTACTCTAGCCAGTTACGACTAGCTTGATGGCCATACACTATTTTTATCATGATGAAACAATTGACTTACGGCTCCTTTCTAATCAAAAAGGTTTCCATATATACTACTTATCTGTATACTATATACACTCTCCACAATACCTTAGAATATTGTCTAAGCAATGATGAGGAACGTTGATAAATCCACTTAACTAAGGGGTGTCTTTTATTCTGACTCAGATATTTTATTTGGTTTAGTGTGTGTGCATGTGTGTATGTGTGTGTGTAAAGAAGGACAAGATGTCCTGTAAAAAAACTCTGAGACAAATTAAATTTTCCTTTTGACATTTTCATATTAACTTCATCAGATGTAACTGCCGAATATTAAAGCAGAAATTTACAGCAGCTGCCGCTCCCCTTCTTATTCCTCCAATCAGTCCTCACCCAAAAATTAACGTCCGCACGGGTGACCCCCTCCCCTCCTATGCAACCCCAGCGACCTAGGCTCCATGGCAACCCCCTGACCCATCCAGTGGTTGCCTTGGAGACGACCTTGCAGCCTGTGTGACCGTATCCCCCTCTTTCCCCCCTTTCTGCAGAGAGCAGACGAGCGATCGATATTCTATCACGCAGAACACTGGAGCGAAAGAGAGAGAGGGAGGGGGGGAGCACATGGAGCAGGGAGATTACAGCAAGGAGAGCAGGCAGAAGAGGATAGCTGAAAGAAAGAGAGGGGGGAGAGTGTGCGTTGTGTGTGTGTGTGTGTGTGTGTATGTGAGTGTATGTGTGTGTGCGCATCGTAATGAGAAGACATATTTCTGTTGTTATGGAGAGCTGGCTTCCAGGCATGTTTGTAATTCAGTTTAGGAGGTGTGTGTGTGTGTGTGTGTGTGTGTGTAAAAGCAAGCCCATAGTTGTTCTGTTCATCATCAAAATGAAATGGAGGCCAAGTCTAACTAGGGAATTCATCAAAGGCTGCTCAGCACTAGCTGTCTCATCTGTTCTCCAGGCATCCTGCTCTGTTCATGTCACCAAACAGTCCACACACACTGTATAACCCTCTACACAACACAACACAACACAACACACTTCATGACATTCTACACACACTGCACAACATTCTACACAACATTCTACAAACACTGCCCAACATTCTACACATACTGCACAACACTCTACAGAACATTCTACACATACTGCCCAAAATTCGACACAACATTCTACAAACACTGCCCAACATTCTACACATACTGCACAACACTCTACAGAACATTCTACCCATACTGCACAAAATTCTACACCACAGTCTGCACAGTACACAACATTCTACACAACACTCCACAACAGTGTACACTCAGACCCTGTGGCCCTGTAGACATTACCATACACTACACCAGATCTGTCCCTGCTTTGTTTGGTATGTGTAAATGGTCTATCACAAACAGGCTGAGCTTTGGCAGTATTTAAAGCTCTGTTTCTGTCTGTGTGTGTGTGTGTGTGTGACCCAAATCTGGACCCAACATATTCAACAAGTATACACACATACACACACACACGCACGCACACAGTATCACAAATTCACTAAAAAACAGCAACCCTAAACATATCTGAGATTGAACTCCTGTGGAATCCACTAAGTATATTTTATTCAAGCTTCCACAATATTTTTTCACTGTATAATGGGAATATATAAATGAGTATAATACAACAGTAACCTAGGTAACAGAGTTTCAATGACATTAATGCCATTTATTTCATACAACATAACTATCAGTTAAAGACATGCAAAGTAACCTTTATGTAGTCATGTGCTGTTTTTAAAGATATTTGAGTGTCAGCTTAGCTGTCTACAACTAAATATGTTTGTCAATTAGACCCTTTCCAGTATTTTTTCACATTTCATTTTTCATCTTCTGTCCTTCTGAAGTTTCCTTACTGGGTCTTCTTTCATTGTGATCATCGGTAACCAAAGGTGTGAAAAATTCTGGTTTGCTGACTGTCTTTTGATTAAACTGAAGTGTAAATAATGTAGATAATGAATTACCTTACCCTTATACCTAACCAGATGAAGTCTTCTAATCCATAAAATAAACGTTGTGTTTTCTGGACAAGTTTGCTTGTTTACAATAACATCTCATGTTTTCAAGTCATTATGAACGACGCCACACACAAAAACAAACTGAGACCAAACTGAAAAAGAGAGATCCTTCTTTTTTATTTCTTTTCTTTTTTTTTTTTGCTGCTGCTGCTGCACGGTGTGCAAGATACAACACCTTATTCCTCTTTTTTTCCTTCTTTATTTAAATAATGCAATTGGAGAGAAATCTCTTTTTCCTAGGACACAGAAAGATTGTTTGTATTTACTTTTCATCAGGGAGAGAGGGAGAGAGGGAGCGAGGGAGAGAGGGAGGAGCAGGAATGTTCACAGTCTTCACAAACAGACAGACAGACGGACGGGGACAGACAGACAGACAGACAGACAGACAGACGTGGGGAAGAAAGGAGGAGGGAAGGAGGAGGGGGAAGTGCAGGAGAGGCAGAAGGGGAAAGAAGGAGTGAGAAAGAAAGAGAGAGAGAGTGTAAGTGAACGTGTGTGTGTGTGAGAGAGAGAGAGAGAGAGAGAGAGAGGGAGAGGGAGAGGATGGTGGTGTGCTTTATCATGTCAGTAAAACAAACAAAAAAGACGAAATGCTGCTCTCAGACTCACTCCTAACATACAAAAGAGAAAAGAAAAAAAAATAGCAACTGTTTTAAAAACCACTCAGTCTATCAAAACACAACAACAACACAGGAGGAAAAGAGAAAACACAACAGATAGAGAGAGAAGGGGAGGGGGGCAGGCACAGGGTAGAGGCAGGAGAGGGTAGGCGGGGTTCTATCTTTTTTTTTTTTTCGACCCTGGAGAGGGTATGAGTGGTGTCAGGAGAGGGATCATTCTGTCTTATGGTGCAGGGGAGGAAAGGAGGGAAATGGGAGGTGCTGGAGGGAGGAATGAAGGAGGAGAGACTGGTAGAGGAGTAAGTAAAGGAGTGATGAAGAGAGAGTGGTGATCAAAGGTCAGAGGTCAGAGGAGAGAATGGCAGTAGCAGACTGTGACAGCCATTGGCAAAATTTAGGTGGCAGTAGAGTCTAAAGGCAGCAGATTTGAGTGTGTGTGTGTGTGTGTGTGTACGCATGTGCACGAGTGTGTGCGTGTGGTGTGTATGTATGTGTGTATGTATGTATGATTTTATTTGAGTGTGTGCGTGAATGTATGTGTGTGTGTGAGAGAGAGAGAGAGAGAGAGAGAGAGAGAGAAGTAGAAGGAGAACCAGAGAGAGAGAGAGAGGAATAGAGAGACACTGATGTTCTGGACCATAGCAGTGTGTCTGTACAGAGGGGGAAAAGTGCACTAACTGCAGAAGACACAGCACAGTAGGACAGGCAGAGTAAGCTGTCATCTTTAGGTAGAAAAAAAAAACCTGGAGGACAGAGAAGGAAAAAGAGGATCAGCCAGTTTTTCCTTTTGTCCTCTGTCACTGATCATCTCATCCTCTTGACATTTTATATTATGAGTGGGGTTTTTTTTTTCACACGGTTTGGGGAGAGAAGGGAGACATATGGAAAAAGGGAGATGGAGGATGAATGAAAGGGAAGTGGAGTAATGAAAAGGACAGAATGATAATTTAGTAGTATGTCTCCTTTTCCACCCAACCTGAAAAGAAAAGAGGGAGAGAAAGTTATTCGTATACCACACCAAGTACAGGTCTGTGTGTGCGTGTGTGTGTGTGTGAGAGAGAGAGAGAGAGAGAGAGAGAGAAAAGGAGAAGTGAAAGGGACACCGTACCTCCAGGGTTCCGACGCAGGATGAGTTTTCGGATCTCATCGTAAACAAAGATAAGGAAACTGTATGGGAACGCACAGAACCACCAGGTGGGTCTGAAAGAGGGAGAGAGAGACAGATGTTGATGGTCCTGTAGTTACAAATATGCCCTGATAATTGTATATGTTTTTTGTGCAGATCAGCTTAAAGTCCAGATGCACAGAGAGGTGTGTTTGCTGATGGTAAAATTTCTGTATTTCTGCAGTTCTGTGACTGAAACTATACTTCAGATTAGACATCGTCCTGAGTCCTACCTCTGATTGGACATTGTGCCCAAACTCTGACTGGACAGTCTACCTTAAGATCTGCCACTGACTGCATACTCTGCACCAAGTTCTGGCTCTAATTACATAATTTGTTCTGAGCTCCAACTCTGATTGGATAGTGTACACTGATTTCTACGTCTGATTGGGCTATTTGTTCTAATTCTATACCTGATTGAATATTGCATCCCAACTCCATGCCCTGATTGGACACTGACTCCAGTGCTGTACCTCTAACTAAACACTCACTCCAGTTCTGATTGGACTTGCTCCAGTGCTCTATATCTGTGATTGGTTTTAATGTTCTCAGCTCTATCTCTTATTGGACACTGGGTCCTGAGCTCTATCTCTGATTGGGCAGTGTCCTGCTGCTATATCACTGTATTCTCCTCCCTCTGTCTAATTGTGTCATTCATAATGCTGGAAAAACATTTTACATATTGTTGTCAGGTCTAACACAGAAGGCGAGTTTGCTTAAAATGAATGATATGGAAAGCAACCCCAAGTGTATTCAGTCTTTCATTTACCACACATATAACCAGTAGGCGATTTGTAGGGGGATGAGGGGGGATACCATCCCCCTTATTAGCAAAATAAACAAAATGCATCCCCCTTGTTAACCTGCCATCCCCCTATATAGTGTCAGTGACCACTGGGCCAACTCCCCTGTTAAAAAATAACAAATCACCTACTGCACATAACATTTCCTGCAAAAGTGGCGAACAGAGGTGTGTATTGTCAGTCTGTATGGACAGAATGGTCTGTAAAAACAGAATTTAAGAAGTCGGTCTTCGTGCCAGAGTCCTGGACTATTTTCCTCTGTGTCTAATTCTTTGGTTAAAAGTGAGTTATTTAGTGCAATGAGGAATCCTGTTACAGCAGAATAAGCTTAGTTAGTGTTTAATACTAATGGCACAATGACCTCTTTTTGTGTGTGTGTGTGTGTGTGTGTTTTCGGACACACTCACTTGAGTGGGTACATCCTGAGGGCCACGTCCATCCCCGGGCAGTAGGACAGGAAGGCAGCTAAAGCTGTCTCCTCAAACAGCCCAAATATCAGGATCTTATTCCTGTACAATGCACATGTTATGGAGTCAAAATAAACTCACCAACAGAAAGTTTACAACACTGCACACTTCATTACATTCATTCACTATCGCAGATACAACAGTGCAGTCACACACTGTTTAAATACAGCATCTAGAAACATAGAAAATGAAAACACGCTCACACAGTCTGAGTACAGTGCTGCACTCACACACTCTCTAAATACAGAAACGCTCACTTACAATGTAAACACATTTTTACACAAAAACAGTCTTTCTGTGAGCTCTGCTACAATGTGTTACTAAGGAAACTACAAAGAAGAGAGCACAACCACAGACTGGATGTCTAAAAGTCCAGACATTGTCACTGGAGAGGTGACAGGGTATTCAAATAAGAGAAGAGAGGAATTGTAACAAAAATAATGTGGAAAAAAAAACTGACAGAAGAAAGATGACAGAGGCCAATGGAGACAGACTACAAAAATAAAGACTAAAGAAAGGTAGACATGAAATTTGTGGTGTCTTAACAGAGAGAAGACAGCTGTAAAAGAGAGGAATGTGAGAGTGAAAGAGGGAGAGAAGAAGAACAGAAGAGAATAGAGAAGGAGGAAGACTGACTTCATGCCCTGCTGGAAGACCGAGTTCCGTCTGGTCTTACAGATGATGACATCAGCCCACTGCACCACCACGATACTGACGAAGAACGCCGTGTGACATGTAAACTCCACGATCTTACGCTGCTCATATGTCTGAGAGAGAGAGAGAGAGAGAGAGAGAGGAGAGGGAGAGAGAGAGAGAAGGAGAGTGAGAGAGGAGAGGGAGAGAGAGAGGGAGAGAGAGAGAGAGAGAGAGAGAGAGAGGAGAGGGAGAGAGGGAGAGAGAGAGAGAGAGAGAGAGAGAGAAATTAAGACTCTATGCTGGGACCATTGGGTTTTCCCTTTTTTTCTACCTCCTGTTGATTTTATGCTCGATAATTTTTTTTTTCAAGACTAACCCACTGCTGGCCGTAGCTGTCCTCCAGGTCATTATTAGAGCGGTCATCCCATTTGAGTCGAATCCCAACCAGCAGAGAGGGTAAGAAACCGTTTTCAGCAAGGATCACAAAATAACTGAAGAAACCACCCAGAGCCTGGATCATACCTACAAAGTGAAAGAGAGAGACAGAGAGAGAGAGAGAGAGAGAGAGAGCGAGAGACGGAGACAGAGAGATGGTTATGGGATATATTCTTAAGTTCACAAAAATATTGAACATGGCAGTTTTTGCAACTGTGTGACTTGTCTACTGTTTGTCCCAGCATTTGTGTTATCTGTATTGTGTATCTGTATTGTGTCTCTGCATTCATGTGTGTGTAAGTCTGTAACGAGTGGCTGTGTCTATAATGTGTATGTGTACGGTGCTGACCAATCTTTCTATAAGTAACGTTTGTGTGCGTGTGCATGTGCATGTGTGTGTGTGTGAGCGACTGACCGATCTGTCCATAAGCGATGCTGATGAGTCTTTCGTTGACCAGCTTGTCTCTGTGGGGGTTCCTGGGCTGGCGCTTCATGATGTCACTCTCTGCAGCCTCATAGGCCAGAGAGATAGCAGGCACCTGATACCACAGAGTTACTGTTAGTTACACCCAAAGACACAGCCTGTCTGTGTGTGTGTGTGTGTGTGTGTGTGTGTGTGTGTGTGTGTGTGTGCACGCATGCTTGTGGGTGGGTGGGGGGGGGGCAGAGAGAGAGAGAGAGAGAGACAGAGACAGAGAGACTGTGCATGTGTGTGCTTGTGTATGTCCTCTGTATATGTGGATGTATATAATTTCATGTGTCTTTCAAGTTCAAGTGTTTATATGTGGATATGTTTGTGTGAGTGTCTTGCTGGTGTACAGGTCAATTCAGAGGATGACTTAGTCTGTGTGTGTGTGTGTGTGTGTGAGTGTGTGTGAGTGTGTCACACACCATGTCAGTGCCCAGGTCGATGCAGAGGATGGTGATGGTTCCGAGGGGCAGAGGGATGTTGACCAAGATGAAGAAGAGGAATGGAGTGATTTCTGGGATGTTACTAGTCAGAGTGTAGGCAATAGACTTCTTCAAGTTATCAAAGATCAGACGACCTGTGGAAGAGAAAGAAAGACACAGGAAACAATTACACACAGAATATTATCTTAATCAACCTATTTCTGTCTTTTTCACATCTCTTTTTTCTTTTCACCCTCTAACTGTCTGTCACTTTCTTTTCATACTTCTTTTCTCAGTCCATAGTTTCAATCTCTCTTCTTCTCTCTATTTCCATCATTCCATTCCACAGTTATCACATCTCCCATCTTCATCCCTCTCTCTCTTTCTCTCTCTCTCTCTGTTTCTCTCACCCTCTTCCACTCCAGTAACGATAGAGGCAAAGTTGTCGTCCAATAGGATCATGTCGGCAGCCTGTTTGGAGACATCAGAGCCAGATATCCCCATGGCAACGCCAATGTCAGCCTTCTTCAGGGCAGGAGAGTCATTCACTCCATCACCAGTCACAGCCACAATAGCACCCTGAGACAGAGAGAGTGAGAGAGTAAGTGAGAGAGAGAGAGAGAAAGAGAGAGAGCGAGAGAAGGAGAGACGAGAGGGAGAGAGAGAGAGCGAGGGGGGGGGAGAAGAGAGAGCGAGAGAGAGGGGTAAAGAGGGAGCAAGAGAGGGAGAGGAAGAGAGAGAGAGAGAGAGAGAGAGAGAGAGAGAGAGAGATCAGTTATTGATTTAGCTGATTCACAAATCCAGAATGACTGGTCACTACAGTGTCATACTATAACTGAGAAAAAGCTATTGAACAAAATGAAAGTTATTCATCAGCAGAACTGCCACATGAAACATCCCTTCTTCCATAAAACAGAAAACTCTGAGTGTGTGTGTGTGTGTGTGTGTGTGTGTGTGTGTGTGTGTGTTATACCTGTCTCTGACAGCCCTCTACGATGATGAGTTTCTGCTGAGGTGAGGTTCTGGCAAAAACAATCTCTGTGTGGTTCCTGAGGACCTCGTCAATCTGGTCTGGAGATAGATCCTTTAGATCAGAGCCATGGATCACACACGCTTTGGCATCCCTAACACACACACACACACACATACGAAAAATATGATAAAATCAATGATTAATGAAAAAAAAAGAAAAAGAAAGATTTTTGATACCAATACACTTTGACGCTTTAATTTTGCACTGTGGACTGAAAATCAACTCTAAACTCCGAATTGCTCTGTGAGCTCTCCCCAAATAAAACAGATGAAGGGGAGAAAAGAAACTATGAAAGAGTTTTGAGATGAGGCCAAACATTTCCATATAAAAAAGAACATTTAAAAGACCTTCCCAGGTATCTGTGGTCTCATACATGTGTGTCTGGGCGCGCTCATATGTGTTCGTGTGTGAGAGAGAGAGAGCATGTATTCATGTGCATATATGTGTGTATATATGAGTACCGATGTACATCAGTGTGTGTGTGTGTGTTACCTGGGGTATACGTCTGTGGGCGTGTGTGTGTGTGTATGTGTGTGTATATGAGTACTAATACAAGTAAGTATACAGTATATGCATGTGTGTTACCTGGGGTATACGTCTGTGTGTGTGTGTGGGTGTATGTGGGTGTATATGAGTACTAATATAAGTAAGTATACAGTATATGCATGTGTGTTACCTGGGGTTGACCTGACTGACGGGTATATTGAGACGGGCAGCGATGTCTTCCACAGTCTCGTTGCCCTCTGAGATGATGCCCACTCCTTTAGCGATAGCCTTGGCAGTGATGGGGTGGTCTCCCGTCACCATGATGACTTTGATGCCCGCGGAGCGGCACTTGCCCACGGCGTCGGGGACAGCGGCACGGGGCGGGTCGATCATGGACATCAGACCGACGAAGCACAGGTTATCAGTCTGAAAGTTCACATCATCTGTGTCAAAGGCAAAGCCCTTAGGGTACTGGTCCTCAGGCAACAGCAGGTGGCAGAAACCTGAACGGAAAAAGGGAGAGCGATTGAGAGAGAGAGAGAGAGAGAGAGAGAGAGAGAGAGAGATGTAGAGGGAGAGAGAAATAACGACAGAGAGAGAGAAAAGGCTTTGAGTGATTTTCTCCCACATTTTGTTTTTGTTATTTCTTTTTATCTCTCAGTGTCAGTTCATCACCTGGTCCTTTTCTCCCTCTCTCTCTCCCTCCCTCCCTCCCTCCCCACATCTCTCTCTTTCTGACTCATCCTTGCTTCAGAGCACTATTCTCTATCCTCCCGTCATCCCTCTGTCTACTCCTCTCATACTCACTCACTCTATATTTTTTCTCACACATGCACATTCTCACACACACACACACACACACACACACCCCTTTATCTCAAAATCAAAACGTCCATTTCTCCTCTTTCTCTGTCTCTTCACTTTGACTCTCTCACTTCCTCCCGCCCCCTCTCCCTCCATCCCTCCCTCCCTCTCTCTCTCTCTCTCCCTCGTGTCTACACTGTCTCTGTTCCTCTCTTTCCTCTTGTCATTTTTCCCCACTCATACATGTCGGTGGCTTTGATGTTTCTACCCCAAATGTTTCATTTGACTCTGTCTCTCTTTCTCTCTCCCTCCTCCTTCCCCTCATCTCTCCCTATCTCTTTGTATCTCTCGTACCCAGCACACGCTCTCCCAGTCCTCCCAGTTCGAGGTAGGCGTTCTGGAAGGCCTCTTTCATCTCCTCGTCCATGGGCTGTTCTTTGCCCTGCAGTAAGATGGTGGAGCAGCGGTCCAAGATGCGTTCTGGCGCCCCCTTCATGACCAGCAGGTAGCGGTTATCATCAGGATCCTCTGTCTCATGCACAGACAGCTGGAGATGACACACACACATACACACACACAGTGAGTGCATGTTTGGCATGGTGTTTGTGTGTTAGTGAAATGTGTGTAGATGAAGAACAAAGTTCAGAGTTCCTCTGTGAGCCACAACACTGCAGTATCTTATCACTAATGTCTCAAAGAATAACTTGTTTATACTGTGGTAAGCTGAAGTAAGTGTGTGTGAGTGTGTGTGTGTGTGTGTGTGTGTGTGTATAACCTGGTATTTGTTGGTGGAGTTGAAGGGAATCTCAGCCACTTTCTTGTACTTTTCTCTCATGGCTTTAACAGACCCACAGGACAGTTCGATACACTTCAGTAGGGCTGACTCGGAGGCGTCGCCGGCAACGTCCCGCTTCAGGATTGGCAGGGACTCTTGTCCCGCCTTAAACACGGCCCTATTACACAGTGCGGCAATGCGAGCCAGAGACACCCAAGTCACCGAGCTTTTATCGAACGATGCACCTGAAAGAGAGAGAGAGAGAGAGAGAGAGAGAGAGAGAGAGAGAAGGGAGAGTATTATCTCACAAATACCTACACTACCAGGTCACATGACACAGAAATGTTCTGATTTTAATATCATTTCATTCTTCTGGAACTCCTTTCATTCATTTGGAATTTCATTTATTCACTCTGTTCTTTCATTGAACAATTTGGCACTAATGCTGCTAGTGTCACTATAGCAGCCACTTGTTTCACTGGTGTTATGTTTATTCTCTATTAATAACTTTTTAAAAATTTTTATTCATCTCATCACTTGGAAAAGATTCTTCACTTTCTCGTTCCAGTTCGCCTTGAAAATGATGCATTGCCGACACTGATGACCGTACATTAGTACTGAATTCAAAGAATAGTGTCTGAATTCACTTCTCCCATAAAACTTCATTTTATAGCATCAGATTTTATAGCATCTGCAGTGTTGAATCATTTTGATTTTGTAGTTTATTTCTTACACTTGATATTCATTATGTTACAAAAGGAGCAATCAAACTAATTTGCTGGGTTGTTTTTCTCACCGGACTGGTCCTCAGTGGTGTCTGCCTCATGGATCTGGTTGTCGAACCACATGTGGGCCACGGTCATGCGGTTCTGGGTCAGGGTTCCAGTCTTATCAGAACAGATAGTGGAGGTCGAACCCAGAGTCTCCACAGCCTCCAGATTCTTCACCAGACAGTTCTTACGAGCCATACGCTTAGCAGTCAACGTCAGACAGACCTGAGAGAGAGAAAAGGAGAAAGAGAGAGAGAGAGAGAGAGAGAGAGTGGAGAAAAGAATAATACACAAGAGAAAAGAGGGAGAGGAGAGAGCGGGTGAAGGAGAAATAAAGCAAAAACAAGAAAAAAAGAGATATTCAGGAAAGAATGACAGAAGGAGAGAATGGGGTGGGGGAATGAGAAAGAAAAAGAGAAAAAAAGTGTTCGGTAAAGCATGACATTTCAATTCGGTTAGCACAGTGCACGTGCAGTTTTGGAGTGGAGCGGCATTTACACACAGAGAATTTTTTTTTTTCTAGAAAAGTCCAGAGAGAGCTGAGTGCAGTGTAGCACAGCTAGCTAAGCACAGTCTAGCCTGTAGCACAGCCCGTGGGCTTGTCAAAGCCAAGCAAAGAGCGCAGAGAAAGAGCACAGCCAAGCATCCAGTTGAGCTCTCTAACAGTTAGCTTACTCTCATACAGTTAGCATACACCTATAGATACCAGATAGAAAAAACTTTTTCAGTGCTCACACTGGACTAGGCTTTCAACAGTGAGATTCTGAAAAAGAGCACAGAGAGGGACATACACAGAAAGAAAAGAAACAGAGAGACAGAAAAAGAGAAAGAGAGAAAGACAGCGAAAGAGTCACAGACAGTCACAGAGTCACAGATAAAGAGAGAATTTTGAGGAGAGAGGTAAAGGAATCACTAAGAATACACAAACACAAGCTTTGTTTTTGTTTTGGTTTTTTGTTTGTTTGTTTGTTTTACGCAGTGTGAGTCACAGACAGATCACAGTCACAAAGAGGAAAGGTTATGAATGCATCACATCACCACAGTAACACTATCACAGGCACAATCACAACAAATCAGCTTTACCAACACTGTCACAGTAAACTAAAAACAGTCAGAAAACATATACAAACATACACACAGTCACAGAAACACAACAGTTCTACACGTGGATTCACCCCCAAACACAGACATTCACCTGCACACACAGAGGGGAACAAACAGGTATAGCACGACAAACACTTGCTCACACACACACTCACACTCACAGAGATTTATATCTGGGGTAAATCACATATGCACACACACACACAAACGCACACTCACACACGTATGTGCGCGCTCGCACACACACACACACACACACACAAAATGGATGTGATCTTGTGGCAGGTGACAGAAATGAAAGACAGACTCCAGAGACACAGACATAAGAGTTGGTTCTCACAGTGACTGTGGCCAGCAGACCCTCTGGGACGTTAGCAACGATGATGCCGATGAGAAAGATGACTGCCTCCAGCCAACTGTAGCCCAGGATGATGGAGAGGATGAAGAAGGTGACGCCCAGAAAGACGGCTACGCCCGTGATGATGTGGATGAAATGTTCTATCTCCTTGGCGATGGGCGTCTTGCCAGTCTCCAGACCAGAGGTCAAGGTCGCGATACGGCCCATGACTGTGCGATCACCTGTACACACCACAATACCGCGGGCCGTGCCTGGGAGACAGAGAGAGAGCGAGAGAGAGAGAGAGCAAGTAGGGAAAAAAGAAAATATTATTACTATCAGTAATTAAAAAATCATTTGATAAAAAAAATTTGATCTCATAAAAATGCCAAAGCTGTACAAAACTATGCTAACTTGTTACTGTGCTAACTAACTTGATACTCGTCAAGAATGTTGAAAGCACCGCCTAGAAATATGTGCATGAGAATACACAGAGTACTCCGCTACAGAGATTAACCAGTAGAGTTCAGTTTTTCTTTTGAACTTGACGTAGCCCTGTTAAGATGCTCCAT
>NC_044495.1:41089710-41134710 GCF_902362185.1 Chanos chanos | reverse complement strand
GGGGGGGGGGGGGGGGTAACAGTTATTATTATTACTATTATTGCATTAATTTCACAACATCTGGGAGACTTTGAAGTTGACTGACTTCAAGTTGACTGAGAGTTCTCTAACATGTCATTATGTCTTACTGCATTTTCATCTGGTTTGTTACACTGAGAATAAATGTCAAATAATCCTAAAGCATTCAAACAACAAAGACAAACACGAAGACTGATTAAGGGGCTGAACGTGAGCTTGGACAGATAAAGAATGAGAACCAATGATTTGCAAGGTGATTTAAGTCATGCAGTCCTCTTCTAAACTTCCACCCATTGCTTTAAAAATGCTAAAGTTCACACCTCCACATGACTAGGGGTAAAGAACAGGATCTGTTCTCTCTCTCTCTCTCTCTCTCTCTCTCTCTCTATCTGACATCAGCACTTCACACCCTAAAACTCTCTCACTATCCCCAAACCCCCCACCAGTAAAGCAAACAGAGAGACTCAGAGGGGTTGCCAAGGGAAGGTCTGGGTGTGTAGCCAGAATTGAGCTGACATTTAAGTGAAATCAGCAGATGGAGGCCACCATAGAGAAACCTCACTGAGGAAAAAGTGCTTTAAGGAAAAAACCCTACTGTGCTTCAACTCTGTGTGCTTTTAGTCCATAACCTTTTTTCTTTAGCTTTCTTAAAAGCTCACAAGTCTGAATTCTCTGAAGTCTGAATTTTAGGTTGCTAGATATTTCTCAGGACCAAGTTTATATCTTTCCCAAATATGGACTCCTAAACATTCTTCTAAGACCTGTCCTTTGGTTGGAGAGATTTTTTCTTGAACTATCTAAGAGTTAAAGCTTCAACATCACCCTCAGGAGCACAGACTCCTGGACTCACAGGCCGCTTTGCGCTGATGGTGTTCATTCATGTAACACAGAGAAAACATGAAGAGCAAAAATGTATTAGACCACTATGTAAAACTACCAATTGCCCCTGATACAAAAACATGAACACACTAGCCCACTATTCTGCCACACTGTGGTAATCTGAAGATAAAATCTCTAAACAGCAGATCCAAGCATAAGGTCTTACAGCCATTTTAAACCTCTAGAGAGATATACATAACACAATTTTAGGCACTGGCATTGTCTTGGCTTTTTTTTTTTGACTGGCAGAAAATTTTTAGAAGGCCTCCCAGAACAAATGATCCAAATCACTGGATTATTTCTGGAATCATCATAAAAGTGAATAAACGTAATTATACAAAACAACACAGGGAAATCTTCAATGTCTCCCCCAAATCATGCTTTGAGTGTAATGAAAGGTAAAAATTAAAAATGTACTTTAACGCAACCTGCTTCATAAAACACGACACAGTGGCAACAGTTGGTGAGATGTTTCACATTTCTGTGACTGTCATTTACATTTAAAAAAAAGAAAAATCAGATGAATTTGGGAGTGTAGATATCATGTAAAAGTTCCAGTTGTAATTTACAACGGGTGTAAAATCATGGTGATATAGATTTTTTGTCCGTAGACTGTAGGGCGTAATCTCTGTTCTTTGCTCTGTGTTGTTATTTGAGTCTCTTATCAGACCATCAGGCTATTGCACGATACCATTGTTGACTCTTCATTCTGTGTGTTAGCACTATTGATTGGCAGCGACATATCAGCCAACATGAAGCTATGCTAACACTAGTCGGCTATGTACAATGGTACGTCATTCCCAGCTGAACCCAAATCAGATTCTGTCTGTGGGCAGTGTGACTGGATGATTTCTTCTGTACATATAAATGATGTTTTCGGTCTGCTGTCTTTTCCATAAAATGCTTAAACAGAGGAGGCTCGCACACACACACACACACACACACACACACACACACACACACACACACACACACACACAAAAGGCTCATCTGTTAACATCCCACTGACTCTCCCTCTGCTACCCAGCATGCAACGCAGCATCCAGGAACTACCCTCAAGGGCATCAAGGAGGAAGGGAAATGCCATTGACTGAACAGCACACACAAAGGCACACACAGTCACACACACTCTCTCTCTCTCTGTCACACACACACACACACACACACACACACTCCCTCTCTCTCTCTCTCTGTCACACACACACACACACACACACACACACACAAACAAACACTCATATACCGTTTGGATAGCTTTCTGTTCCCTCCCTGCAGAAGGTGGGATTGTGGTGCGTGCGTGTGTGTCCGTGTGTGTGTGTGTGGTGAAGTGTGATTTGATCTAATTTAGTCTGCTTTGGCTTGGCTGAGTGACGTGGCGTCTCTCTATTCACTGTGAGGCTGTGTTTGACCCATTTGAGCCACAGAGATGAAAAAAGATTTTCCTCAAAACTATAATACATATCAGCATCTCATCTCTGATTGGCTACTCCAGTACCTCATACTTCCAGTTCATTTTTCCCCCTCTCTCATCTCAGAGAAACATGCCCTATGGCCAAGTGCTAAGACAATACAAGTGTTTTATAACAACAATACAAACCAGTAAAAAGACATTAATCAAAAAAATTCTGTGAGATTGCTAACTGTTGATAAATGAATAGGCCTGAATGGGAAATGTGTGTGCGTGTGTGTGTCTGTCCGTCTGTCTATGTATGTGCATGTATGTATGTGTGTGTATGTATATTTGTGTGTGTGTGTGTGTGTGTGTGTGTGAGTGTGAGTGTGAGTGTGTGTGTGTGTGTGTGTGTGTGCATATGTGTGCGTGTGTGTGTGTGCATGTGTGTGCGCGTTTGTGTGTGTGAGTGAGTGTGTGTGTGTGTGCGTGTGTGTGTGTGTGTGCGCGTTGTGTGTGTGCGTGTGTGTGCATGTGTGTGTGCGTGTGTGCATGTGTGTGCGTGTGTGTATGTGTGTGTATAAAATCAGTGGGGCCATCTGGTGTGAGTAGTCCACGACTTCTGGCTGAGACAACACCGATGGATTATCATTGTTTACTACAGCAGGCTGGATTAACCCACTGAACAACTGTAATCTGTTTCCTTCTTTCTCTCTCTCTCTCCTTTTCACTCTTGTTTCCCTTATTTTTGTTCAGTATTCACTACATTCCTTAACAGTTACCAATCTGTTCACTAACTAATTCAAAGGCCACAACCTCATTCTTTCACTGTATCTATTAACAGAAATAATCTACACAGAATATATGTATGTACTATATACAGAATTTATATAGTATTTATATTTAATATTTATTTATAGTATTTATATATAGTATAATATATACGAAAACATGCTTCAGATTATGTGAACTAATAAAGACAGCTCTGTTTCGATTCAGCCTTATGTCTTTGCGTGTTCATTCATAAAACAGGTTAGATGGTCCTCAATTTGACATTCAGCTACACTATCTTCCACCCTTATGTACTCTTGCTCATATGCACACTCACAAGTACACTCATTCATGGTGAGTCTTCGAGTTCACGCACGCTTGTACAATGAAGCCAAAGCCCATTAGATGTTGTCAGAGTGTATGCGGAATCTTTGAATTTTCTGGAGAGATCCAGATGTTCCTTATTAACAAATAGGAACATGGAGTTCCAAACTGCACTGTGACCTTCATGCCATGGATTCCATTCTAAATTCAGGGTGATTCTGCCTCTTTCTCTTTTCTGGCCACACAAGTCAAATGTCAATCCAGAAATTTCCTAATGTTGGAGCAGCACAAAACTCAGTCTGGTATCACAAACAACAGTATCTTCAGTTTGGACAAAATGCTCTGTCTGTTTGAGGCCCAATGAGAGCACACTGCTCTGTCTTTTAGCCAGTCAGCGGGGGCTAAGAGTAAAGACAGAATTTCTGAGGGTTTGTTGAGTGGATTCACTCTCTTGTTTCATTAGTTTAAACTGAGTCATAGAAATCTAATCCATCCACAGACAAATCTCTACCAAATCTGAGAATATCTCATCGCCGAGGAAGATTAAACTAAAGTGTAAGAACACAATGAGATAAACACCAAGGAATCTGAATGTTCTGGAGACAAGACATTCCCAAAATATTTTGATTCATTTCCGGCTGGATTTGCTAATCTGTGATTACATCTCATGAATGGTAGATTTTTGGTGCAGCTGCAAAGTATTTATTCCACATTTCTCGATATTTACATGGTCCACAATACATTTTGATGAATTACTTGAACAAACCGGACAATCTGGAGGATCACCGTAGGAAAGTCCTGTCAGATAGGGTCGGTACAGGTTTTTCAGCAGCCTGTCCTGTTATTACGCAACACTGTATTAGATACTGTAGGTAGAGCTCCAGACAGCTGCTGATTACGAATCTAAGCAGTAAAACAGATCACTGAAAGAAGCTATGGTGCCAAATGGTACAGTTTCAATCTCCAGATGTTTGGAGTGAAAATTCTGTGGCTGCGATTCTGTCTAGTTTTCTGACGGTCTCCAAAATGACATGGGAATCAAAGAACGCTCTATGAATGATTTTTTTCCAAAACGTTTTCATGTGTTATTTTGATAAGACCTCCATTCCTCACCCTTGTATAATACTTAATAACTGTGTCTGCTCACTCCAACCTAAATTCAGTCCGCTTCAAGTCTAATTTAAATCGCCTTTCTTCATTTGTTTTAAGCGTTTATCCTCTAAGATCCCTTTATCTTTATCTGTCCTCACTGCTGTCACTGTCCCTGTTGTGGATGAATGGGCAGACATCTGGGTTTTTTTGTAACGGTTTACTGCATCAACAAGCTCTGCTCCTGGACAACACAAGACCCCTGATCCAGCAGTACTGTGGTATAAGGAACACATGGCGTGGATAGATATTTTTGAAAGTCAGTTTATTCTTGTCTGGACTTTAGTCATTCTGAATAAAATGGAAATTAATCTCAACACCGCATGAGAAATCCCTCTCATCACTTTTCACTGGTTTCATGTTTGACCAGAGGTGGTCCCACAGGAAATGACATCATGGCAACAGCAAGGAAATCAATGTTGGTGGTCAGCTAGCTCGTGTCAGTTGACCCCCTGCATATATTGGCGAAACACATACACACACACACACACACACACACACACACGCACACGCGTGTGCACGTACGCACACACACCACACACACACAGAATTGGGAACAGCCAGTCCCATCAGTGTGGATTAGTTATTGATTGGAGTAGATTACACAACCACACATAATCCTCACACTCTCTCTCTGTCTCTTTCACTTAACACAGATGCCTACACTCATTCACACACACACATACACACACAAACTCTCTCACATGCATGTGCGCGTGTGCTCGCACACACACACACTCACAAACTGTCTCACACACATGTGCACGCGTGCATGCGTGCTCGCGCACACACACACACACACACACACACACACACACACATGCAGGGCTCCCTAACACGTCCTCCTCCTCCTCCTGAGGGTTGCGTAATTTGCTGATTTGCATGCGCCTGGGGTACATAGAAATGAACACGTCTGATACATTCATTTATTTGCTCTGCTGTTGAGAGTGTATTGGATGGGACTGGATTAATTCCTCTCCTAACAAGAGATGCACTCAAATCAAAACGACGACAGGACATCAGGCAGAAGTGAACGGGTGTGGAAAATGCCGGCAGACGTGTCAAGAGGCTCATTTATCTGTCTGTTCAGGACATTATGGGACTAGCGAACCAGTATCACGACATAGGTCATTTCCTGTCTCTCCCTGTCAGGGCACCCCTAACATCCTGCAGTAATATGCCTGTCATCCCTGTCACGCCATCCGATTGGCTCAGGTCCCTTGACTTGCATCTCAAGGGCATCTCAGCCGGAGTCGCCTTCCGGAAAGCCCTCTTAGCAAGGCGCCACCTCACACACGCGCGCGCGCACCTGAGCCTCAGCCAACAACCCATACAGCCTTCTGCCTTTTCAAGGTGACACTGAGCTACAGCATCTCTGTCTCTCTCTCTCTCTCCCCTCCCCCTCACTGTATTTCACCTTACAATCACAACCTGAATACGATCTTTCGAATACTAACATTCCTTTGTTTTATCTCGGCGTTGCGCACTAACCGTTCTCTCATACCTTCCTGACTGATAAGTTCGGATGGCTCTAGAGCCTTATCAGAGTTCCTCCGCCCTCTATACTATAGTCTCTCAGTAGTATGAAATCACCGAATCACCAAGAATGCTTGGGAGTTTCCACTGTTACTGAGTAACCTCAGCTTTGACGCAGTCACCGGAACGGGTGCAATTCCCCTCTGGCGGCCCACAGTACGCCAGAGCGACACCATTTCGAGGATGGTTACGTATGTAACTGGTATCGCGGTATGAAAGTCAACGGATGAGTTAAAGAAAAAAATGTTGAAGAGTCAGGCCTTGTCAATCACTGCCGCTGTGTGCCATGACAGCATCACGGCGGATTTATTTTCAGATTGATTGGAACATTTTGTCCTATCGGACTTGACAATCGATTGTAATTTTGGAACGGGGTTTATGTCTCTCAGAAAGTATTGCTATTTTTTAAACCCTACTGTTCAGGCATAATAGACTAGATCAGTGTTGAAACTAGAGGAACGGGCGTCCATTTTGACGCAGTTGTCTCAGCCGGTCGTTGTCAATCCTGTCCCCCCTTTCCACATCGACCGTTTGGCCTCATTCGCTGTCATACCTCCTGCGCATATAAGGATTGTGTTTGCATGTCATGGAGTGAAAACGGCTGATAAAAGAGTTCAGGATACAAACGCTCCTAACATTATGTCCAATGCCCCCACCCTCTACCTTTACTGAGAGTTAAATGACAGTATGGCAATCTAAGAAGAAAAAAAACAGAGTTTAACGTTCTGTGGGACTAGAAATGTATCATATATATCCGGCGATGCGCGTTAGACCGACTGAAGTCCTTGGATTCTGATAGATGTGAGTGTCAGGGAATAAACGTCTCACATTCGCATGTCATCTACAATCATGTGTGTGATACATTTGCAGGGTTGTAAAATCTGAGGAATCAAAGGTCTGACCAAGCAACGATCCATTGCCATGGTTGAAAATAGGAATAACTGACCATTTGCGCCTTTTTTGTGCAAGTTCGCACGCCCAATGTTGTTTCTTTTGCATTTGATGTAATGAAAGGGTACGAATCTGCAGCCAAACATTAATGAATTATCTTTTCGATTGTTGTGCCGAATTCAAGCGGCAGGTTTCCCTTTTTTGCCTCTAACCGCATTATGACGTACCGGCGCTGGTGCTAGACTGGGTATGGACCGTTGGATGTCAGACAGAGTTGACGCAGTTTGTGAATCTGCGAGGCTGCAGCATCCTGATCTGTACGCCGTTATTTTACAATGTCAGTGATGTCAATCTCATACTTAATGCACTTAACCGAAATAACGACAGATTATGTGCGTGGGTTGAGGGAGCTAAATTCTGTTTGAAGGAGATTACAGGTTTCTGCATTTGGGTAACCTTTAAAAAACGCAGCTATGAAATGATTTGAGACTCAAAACGCACCATGTTCACACGTCATGAGATGAAATATTTCATATGAAACATCTATGGATATGATTACTAATGTTAAGACTTGAAAGTCAACAACCACGAAACGATTATTTTTTACAACCATCGGTAAATCTGCATCCAGTTTAGACACGGAGACGGTCGGCTTACCCCCATTTCGGCGAAATCAGTCGGGCGTCCTCAGCTGATGAACGGCGTGGAAGGTTAATTCAGTCAGAGCGAAGGTGCTGATGGAGAACCGTGGCGTTGCGTCGGGGAGGGAGCAGAAAAACCCTCTACGAATAGAAGCAGCAACTGGACGCCTCACTAACAGAAAACTATGAACTAATCGACACAAATATCATGTATATTAAGTGATGGAAGGGGTTATACTAAGAAACAATATTTTCGATTAAATGACCAGGTCTGGTCAAAGACTGCACCCGTTTTTAAAAGCACATGGGCTGCTTTGGATAAGGTGAGAAAATTGGATGCAGCGTAGCGATTATGTGGGCGTCCCAAGCGCTGCTCTGATTCAGACGCAAAAGATACCGGTGAATTACAAGACCATGCCGCCGTCTTTCTCTACCAATGTGTCCTTCCGCTGCTACTGGTCGTAACCGCGGCACAGTCCCCCGCCTGATCCACACCACTCCGCGTGAAGAAGAAGCGCCGGTAAGTGTGAGAGATGCTGGACCACGACCGTGCGAAACCGAAAAATGCCGACTCGTCGTTACAGTAGCCGCCCACGAACCGTCATTTAACCCAATGGGCAACGGAAGGACGATGTGAGTGACTAAACTTTCTACCAATTAAACCAGAATTTGTTTAGCGACCGGCCAGTCATCTGGTTTCTACACTCGAGAGAAACTCCTTGAGAATTTGCGAGTAATTTTTCTTTCAAATACTGAAACTGTCAGTATTTAAATATTTTGACTTGTTATATCCATGTCATACGGATATTGATAGCTTGGAAGACATATTTTTGTTAATTACAATTATTTCACAGCGTAACTAATTTAAGTAAACCAATCAATCGTTCGAGGCCAGAAAGAAAGATAAGTTTGCACTGACGCAATTTATCCAGTTTGTTCTCTTAAATGTGTCAGAGTGATCATCAAAGATGTTTTTGACTACACAAACAGAGACAGGTCACCGAGTGAAAGGACATATAACGGCATTCTGATGTCTAAAGTAGTCACTGAGGACTCCGCTTATCGGGCTTAAGAGGCAGCTGTCACTGAAGCTTATACGCTACCTTGAACCTTGAAATTGGTCAAATGTCAGATGTGCAGTGGAGTACAAAACAGAGAACGAGACAGATTTACCTTGTGTGTGTCTGTGTGTGTGTTTGTTTGTGTGAGGGAGAGAGAGAGAGTTCCGTGATCTTCAGGTAAGCAGAAATATTAGTGATTTTTTAGACAGAGAGAGAGAGCGAGTGAGCCAGACAGGTCATTCCAGACAGGCTCTATCAGCCCCCAGGACAGACAGAAAGGGAACAAACTGATGGGCGTGAGAGGACAGACGAAGGATGAAGTGGATTCGGACAAAAAACTTCACCAAAGAAAGGAGAGAAACAGAAAGAACAAAAAAAATCATAAAGTCTGTATCTCCTCACAAAATTAGATTGTGTCAGTGTCATGGCATGTTTTATCTGTGTGTGTGTGTGTGTGTGTGTGTTTGTGTGTGTGAGACAGAATAGTTCTGAGCTTCAAAAGCCAAACCAAATCACCACAATAACCGTTTGATCAAAAACAACACCCTCATCATATCCTTGTCTCTGCCTGTGCTATAAATAAATTTCTTGTTTTTTCTCTGATAATGAAATGGTTTCAGCAGCATTCAAGTCTCCTGAACCCTTGTCTTTTAAAACAGTGCCCTCCCCCCAAACCAGACACACACACACACACACACACACACACAGAGCTGAAGATTATCAGTGAGGCTCCAGTGTTCTCTGAAAGCTCTCCATTAGTCTCTAATCATTCCTGAGACACCTCAGTATAAGTACTGTGTTCATTTACAACCTTCTCTCTGAGTTCACTCTGTCTGTCTCTCTGCCTGTCTGCCTCTCAGCCTGACTGTCACTCTGCCTGTCTTTCTGTCTGCCTGTCTGTCTGTCTGCTGGGCTGCCTGTTGGTCTGCCTGTCTGTCGATCTGTCTGTCTGTCTGCGGGGCTGCCTGTTGGTCTGCCTGCCTGTCTGTCTGTCTGCCGGTCTGTCTGTTTGCTAGTCTGTCTGTTGGTCTGTCTGCCTGTCTCTCTGTCTGCTTACCTGTCTGTCTGTTTTTCTATCTGCCTGTCTCTTTGTCTGCCTACCTGTCTGTCTGTTTCTCTCTTCTTCAAAGGGCTGTTTGAGGGCTAGGACTTTGTTTTAGGGTTCAGATTACAATTAGGTTTAGGTTAGGGTTAGGGCAAGGGTTGGGTTCATTTAGTTGTGATGGTTGAAGTTAGGGTAAGGGGCTAGGGAATGCATTATGTCAATGAGTGTCCTCACAAAGAGGAAGTGTGTGTGTGTGTGTGTTTGTGTTTGGGAGTTGGTAGTGGAGTTGCTCAGCATAACAGGTATCACTTGTATATGTATCTGTATATGTATGTGTACCTGTGGTGGCATGTGTGTGTGTGTGTGTGTGTGTTGTGTGTGTGAGAGGGAGAGAGAGAGAGAGTGTGTGTGAGTGAATACATGTCCCTGGATGTACAGAGTGATCTTAATCATTTTAATCTCCAGGCTCTAATCTGACATGTAGGGTCCATGTGTTCCATAAACCCATGAACTGCAGCCCACCACAGGGGCACAGGGGAGGGGTCACCTTCAGATAGAGGGAGAGAAGGGAGGAGCAGACTGAGAGGAAAAAGAGGAGACGGAGGAAGAGTAGCAAATGTGTGTGTGTGTGTGTGTGTGTGTGTGTATGTGTGTGTGAGAGAGAGAGAGAGAGAGAAATTCATGAGAGTGTAGGGATGAGTCAGATAGGAGAGTGGAGAAGGGAGGTGAGTTGAGCACTAGGCAACGACAGAAAAGAGAAAAAGAGAAGAAATTTGGAGGGGGGAACAAGCGATTCTTTATCTAAATGTCCTGTGTGTGCGTGAGTGTGTATGTTTGTGCGTATGTGTGTGTGTCTGTGTGTGTGTGCGTGCATGTGTGAGTGTGTGTGTGTGTGTATATGCGCGTCTGCGTGTGCGTGTGCTTGTGTGTGTGTGTGTGTATGGGCGTGTGTGTGTGTGTGAGCGTGTGTGTGTGTGTGTGCGAGCTGCCCAGAACAATAATGACTAAATCTTGGAGGCATGGGTCAGATTTAATATTCAGTGTGATGGTGGGGATATTGTGTGTGTGTGTGTGTGTGTTTGTCCCTGTTTTAGATACATTAGAGGATGGTATGGATATAGCTGTGTAACATTTCTCAAGATTAACGAGATTTTTGACACATTCAATTCAATTTTTAAACCTGCCGTTCTACTAAAGCCAACTAAACACTTTCAAATGCAAAAGATTATTTACTTTAATTATGATATAAACTTTACAAAATTAAACCAACTTGAAATGGATGTTGGCAAAGGAAGTCTAATTTGAACAATTCAGATGATTTTCTACTGAGAGTTTCTTCAAGGCAGAGATGAACACAACACAAAATAAGTTGTTTTTTGAAGAAGGATCTTACATTCCAGGATAATGAACAACCCCTGTGCACACGCAAGCACACACACAGGCACACACACACGCACGCACACACAAACACATGCACATACTCGTGTGTGTGTGTGTCTGTCTGTGTGTGTGTGAATCCCTAAGATCTCTCTATGCTGCCACACAGAAGTCTTGTTTTGCGACAACTCACAGACAACCAGAATGTTCCAGCCGCTAAGTATCTTTAGACCTTCATATTTCCACTATTCTCTCCCCCCAGGTCTGTCATACCCTTCAGTTATAACGTTACCTCCGCCACTACAGCCATGACTGGTTTACTAATCACCCCCTCCTCTCTCTCTCTCTCTCACACGCACACACACACACACACTCAGAGTCTCTGTCTCTTAATCTGCCTCCCAGCTGTTTTTTTCCATGCCTGTCCCAGCCCCCTCCTCATTTCTTCTCTTTTCCTGTTTCTGTCCGTTCATCAGTACCACAGAATGTTACTACAGGAATGAGAGAATGAAAGAGCATCAAAGAGACGCTCGGGCGTCATTCACCATACATATAATCAAACACACAGACACAGACGCGCGCACACACACACACACACACACACACACTGTTTTCATTTCCTGAGTAGACTAGGGGTCAACACTGTCCTGTGTTATACTATGACATAGACTAAGACATAGTGATGTATAAAGCATAGCATATACACAATTGTCATAAAATGTGTCACATTGTATGACATGATGTATATATGCTATGATTTATGACATCACTGTGACAGCATTGTGAAGTACTGCATGTCATGTTATGTCATGCAAAATGCAGAAATGCTGTTTAAACATCCCTCTGTTACATCACGATTCATGTCTCATTTTGTTCAAAAGATCACAGAATCCCCTGCTTGCCTAAAAACATTTTTCATCTCTCTTTTGCTTTTCCCCTCCTCCTCTGCTTTACTGAAGCAGCTTAACTCATCGCTGTGACTATGAGTTACTGCATGAGTGCTTTTAAGATGCACTCTGCTAAATAACCCCTATAAGTGTGGGTGAGAGAGAGAGAGAGAGAGAGAAAGAGTTTGTCTATGTATGTATATGTGTATTTGGGGTGTGTGTATGTGTCTGTTGTGTGCAGGTATCATGTAACAACCACAGGACTAAGGACGGTATTTTCCCTCCTCTTGGGTTGCTTTGCTAATGGAATAAGAGTCAGGAAAGAGAATGAATAAATGCAGCAGAGAGCACTCCCCTTCCCCAGACACGCACACACACACACACACACACACACACACCCGTAACTAGTCTGAGCCTGGCCCCTTTCCACAGAATACCATCCCTCTCTACACTCTCTCACACTGTTCAGAGAGAACTTCCTACGTTTGAAGAAGCAAGCTGAGCACACAGCCAATGGGCCTTCGTTCTGTTTATTTCACTTGATGAGGTAAATCATCTGAAGGTCATTATGGACCTGAATTAAGTTAACAGAATGCCCTTCTGACGCTCTAATGAAGGAGTATCAAAGGTCTGTCTGTCTGTCTGTCTGTGTCTCTCTCTGTCTGACTGTATGTCTGTCTCTCCATGTCTGTCTGTCTGTCTGTCTGTCTGTCTGTGCATGTGTGTCTCTTTCTCTCTGTCTGTCTCTACGAATTTGTGTGTCAGTCTGACTGTCTGCCTGTCCATCTCCCTGTCTCTACCTTCCCATCTCTATGTTTCTCTGTCTCTGTCTCTGTCTCTGTCCCTGTCTCTGTCCCTGTTGCTGTCTCTGTCCCTGTCGCTGTCTCTCTCTCTCTCTGGGACTCTACATTGTGCGCTGATAAATATGAGTTGGTCTATACTGACTGATGCTCTGCTTCTCAATAAGGAAGTGAACCTGCACAACCTTGTCTGTCTTTGCTGATTCACCTCCACAATCTTCTGCTCCTTATTCATTCTGGAACATTCAGTTTTTTCCTTTGATGATTGCAGCTTTATATCAGCACAGAGAAGAGTATAGAAATACATTAAAAAAACCCAACCAGGACAGAATATAGACTTTATAAATATGTTCTTCATGTGTGTCTTTGTAAGGCTGAAAAATGGCTGCTGAATCCATCAACTGAGCACTACTGTTGCTTTAAGGCCCAGTCAGCTGCAGCAGCCAATCAGAAAGGAGATGCTGTGATGATGTCGTCCTTGCCAACGACCTTGATGGAGAGGAGAAAGGGAGGATGTGTGAGAACAAGGGAGGATGGTAAGCAGAGATGAATGGGCAGAGAGGAGAGGGAGAGAGAGAGGGAGAGAGATGGAAGTGGCAAAACAGAGTGACTTCCACTATCCTCATCTTTCATTCTTCCTCTCAGCCCACAACCTAATGAACACACACACACACACACACACACACACACACCCACCCTCTCTCTGCTGGTGTACTGAAATGTTGCATAATCTCTATAGTGGAGAGGTTTCAAGTCGGCAGAGAGAAATGACACAATAGAGTAAGAGCCCCCCCCCCCCCCTTCCCCTAATGCTCCTCACAGATAAACTCACTTTGTGAAAATGAGAACCAGGTCTATTCATTTCAGTAGTTTCTCTCTCTCTCTGCATTTGTGTTACCAGACCATTTCAACCAGAGTCAGTGATTCAAAGAGCGCTACACACTGACTGCAGACACCTCCCTGTCTCTGTCTCTGTCTCTGTTTGCCTCTGTCTCTCGCTCTCTCTCTCTCTCTCTCTCTGTCTCCCGGTCCCTCTCTCTCTCTCTGTCTCTGTCTGTTTCTCTCTCTGTCTCTTTTTGTGGGAGGGCGTCACATTAAGGCAGCTGACTGGTGAACTGACAACTGATAGAAGAGCTGTGTCAATACAGACAACATACCACAGGTAGTCTGTACATATACACATACATGCTAACAAATATGAGCGCATTTATGTTACTTTGAACCTTTGATGTGTACTCTAAATTACCTGATACACTGTCCAAGGTGCTAATGGAGCATGTGATTAGAATCATGAGCATTAAAGTGTGGATGGAACAACATGTTTGACAGTCCCCAGACGTGACGGCCAGGGCAAAGGCAGTGGCTCACTGACTGAGTGTAAAGAGGATGGATTCAGCAAGCAGAAAAAAAAAAACCCAGAGACCAAGGGCAGGTCAAAAAGGGATGTTTATTTTGGCACAGTATCGTTCAAAATAAGCCAAAAGTTAAATGCCTCCAAAGGACCCAGAGAAAAAACATCGGTTGGTCAGTTTCTGGAAATTGAAATGCTGTCACCAGACAGCAGTCCAGTACTGCTCAAGGACAACCCTCACTTGACATCTCACACTAAAAGCACAGTTCCTCACAAAAAGATCATAAGCCAACCCACAGAGAAAACCCACATATCATCCACTGAGAGAGTGTGTGTGTGTGTGAGAGAGAGAGAGAGAGAGCAAGAGAACGATCCTGACACATATGTGTAACTGAGGATTTGAGGTTCATCAGGGGTCAGTACTAAGGCCCAACACAAAGGAGAAGAGAAGAGACTCACACAGAGACTAACATGTTAAATTGTCTCCAAATCAGGTAGTGAGATTAACACGTCTGTATGTGTGTGTGTGTGTGTGTTTGGTCAGAGTAAATTAAAGAAATGCAAATCAGTAAATCAGTTTGACATTAACATGGTGGAACAGTTTTCAGTTTGTTTTCACAGGAAGAAAAAAAAATCAATGTCAGAGTATTTTGCCATAGTGGAAAATGTCATCAGAGGAGGTCAATCAATCTGACTACGCTTTTAACTAACCAATTGTAAGCATGAATCTTAACCGCTGATCACAATCAACCAATCACAGCAAGGCATCATACACATTATCCTCAGACAATAGTGGTGTCAGTTATACCTACACACAGTAACACAATGTCCCTGAGTTGTCACCCAGTTCCAACCAAAAACCATTAAAGTCTGTTTATTGTATGAGGATATTAACAAAGAGTATGTCCTTCAAATGAAAAAGTTTAGGGTGATTCAGTTAAACTGACTTAACATTATGGGGTTTTTCTTCTTTTTCATCACAGTAAATATGTTTTTTCTCCTTAAGTCCTTTGGGTAGTTAGGTTTCACATATTGCTTCTTCTTTCCCACACTCTCAAATAATCTCTCCTCATCCATCTTTTCTTTCACTGTCATATCCATCCTTTTTTATCTTTCCCTCTCTTATTGGTTTCATCTTCTGCAGCATGAATGAATCTCACAGGAGGAGGAAGGGAGTGTGTGTCTGTGTGTGTGTGTGCGAGAGAGAGAGAGAGAGAGAGAGACAGACAGAGAGACAGAGTGTGTGTGTGTGGGGTGGTGGGGGGCGTTTATTTTTAGCAAAAACGTAACTCTTCCCTTTTCTGTCATCAGATCTAAAAATAACTCTCACGCTTGCTGGCTCCCTGATGCCCATTCCCACGTAACCCATGTTCTAACATGAAAAAAGGGAGGGGGTTGGTGAGGGTCGTGAGGAGGCATGGTTGCTAGGATACCACATCTGGCCGAGGATGAGGTCACGTGACTGGAGGATGACTGTCGCTGGCATATAACACTGTCTTAGTCACGACAAGAGTTACACACTTGTAGTCCAAACCTTAAGGCACACACACACACCCGCACGCACAAATGTACCAATAAAATGCCCCAGTCCTGTGTGTGTGTGACATCTATGTTACAGATGTTGAGTTACATGTGACATTTATGTTACAGATGTTGAGTTACATTATGGGCACGGACCACTCTCTCCTGTGTCATAACTTCAACCCTGTGATCGCTTACATTTCATAATTACCACCCTGTTATCTCTAATAAATCATAAGGACAACCCTGTTATCTCTCATGTTTAAAAACTTCAGCCCTGTTATCTCTCATATTTGATAACTACAGTCCTGTTATCTCTCATATTTAATAACTACAGTCCTGTCATCTCTCATATATGATAACTTCAGCCCTGTTATCTCTCATACATCATAACTACAATCCTGTCATCTCTCATATTTAATAACTTCAGCCCTGTTATCTCTCATATTTGATAACTACAGTCCTGTTATCTCTCATATTTAGTAACTTTAGCCTTATTATCTCTCATATTTCATAACGTCAGCTCTGTTATCTCTTATATAACATAACTTCAGCCCTGTTATCCCTCATATTTAGAAACTTCAGCCCTGTTATCTCTCAAATTTCATAACTACAGTCCTAAAAACAGTCCTACAAACTACAGGCCTGCTCTCTCTCCAGTATCAGAAGGAGTTATATCCGGGGCACTAGCAGAGGGTACCTGATGACCACGCAGTCATATCCAGATTAAAAACACAATTGCTACAAACAGAAGCTTCTCAATTATTTTAACCCAGAGAATCAGTCAGGATCTGCTACACGAGAGCAGAACACAGAATGACACATGGTTAACTAAACTCAGCAGAGAGGAAGCCAGCCATCATGCCTCTCTGAGCATTCACCTTACTGCTTGCACGGCAAGCCCACCAATACCATTGGAGGAGAGCCCAGGGCAGTGCACACTCTGATTGGTTGGGGGGAGCCAGCCTGTTGCTGGGCTGTTTCCATGGAGATCACTTATCACCGCTCCTGGTTGCATCAGTCACCAGGGAAATGACGGGAGGAAATGGTGGGTGAGAGTGAGAATGGAAGACAAACAGAAAAAGAATGAACAGAGAGAGAGAGAGAGAGAGAGAGAGAGAAGCTATGATGATGTTGGGGGAAAGAAGATGAAAGGGAGCAAGAAAGTAGGGGAGATGGAGACAGAAGGACAAGGAAGAAAAAGAATGAGAAAGAGGGAATGAGAATGAGAGAGAGCGAGAGAGAAACAGAAAGAGAGTTTAAGGGAAGTGGAGGGGAGAAAGGGTGAGAGAGAGAGAGAGAAACAGCTAGTAAAGGGCTGTAAAGGGCAGGTCTACCCCTACACAGAGGAATTCTGGGATGGAAGTTGGCTGTTAAGATGGCAGCTTTCATAAAGCCATCTGTGGTACACCACTCAAGTAAACCCATCCCAATCAATAATAGCATTACATAAGTTTCAAGTTTCAAGTTTATTTAGAGCCCAGTATCACTATTTACAGTCTCAAAGGGCTTTACAGGCCACAACAGTCAAAATAAAAACAGGACGGCACCCCCTGACTTAATCCTCATGGCGGGCAAGAAAAAAGCTCCCCAAAAACCCAAAAGGGAAATGGGAAAATGGGAGAAATCTTGAGAAGGACCACAGAGAGAGGAGACCCCTCCTTGGCCAGACAGGTGTGCAATAGGTGCCGACCCAGTGGGCAGTTACAATTGCAAGTAAATTGGAGCATGAACATCTCTAACTCCCAAATGTAGTTAAGGAACTAACCCACAGCACAGTGCAGAGGCTAATTCAACATTAGCAGTAGCCAAGCAGCTAAACCTGGAGCCCAGAGAGAGCTCTAGAGGAGCATGCAGATTTCCTCACTACGTTGTCTGTTTAGAAATGAATAGTTCAGTGGAGTGAGTCCTTATCTCAACCAGGATGATGTATTTCCCTGTTTTATCATATTAGATCATTCAGACTGTAAAAGGGCCATGAGAAACCAGGCCTTTAATGTATTAGCCTGTCTAGCATAGCTATACTTTTTTCTATGTTGCTGCAGTACACCTGAGCAGAATCACTACCCATATCTGTGATAAAGTAAACATTTTAAGCAACAACAAAACAGTTCTGTGCAAAAACAGCGAAGACAAGGCTCTGCACATTATGCAAAAACGAACTCGACATTAGCGGTCAAAGTGAACTCAACCATTTGCTTCCAGTTTATAACACATGTTCCCACTCTCTGCTGCACTCTTATAAATAATCTGTTTAAAACTGTTCAGTTATCACTCAGTCCACACACACACAACCGTATTTAATGGAGTTCAGTATTACATTAGATGAATGGACAAGGAGGAGAGAGAGAAAGAGAGAGAGAGAGAGAGACAGAAGGACCATATGAAATAAAAATTGTCTTGTATGACCTTATGAGATGAGATGAAAGTACACAGACTGACACAGAACAGAGAATGGATCCAGTGTTTGTATGATTTTGATGTGGAATGAGAAGAGCTCCAGATTTTTTTTTACTGTGGTAAGACATTAATAGAACAGTACACTGGGTTCTTCTGTCCCTGTACACACCAGTGCTCAACACTGCATCCTAATGTCTGAGAGACTACATGAATATCAATTATTTATGAGAACTGGAAAGTAGAAAGAAGCCGAGAGAGTTCTATTAATACCAAGGGGGGAACACAATGTGTTTTGTGTGTGTGTGTGTGTGTGTGTGTGTGTGTGTACGACACAGAGAGACAGAAAGACCAAGAGATAGAGAGAAAGAGAGAACAACATTTTGGCTTCAAACAAACTTTTATTCACAGATTCTCACAGTACAGAAGATCAAATTCTTTAATGTCAAGATCGTCTGATACATCACAAATATTCACTCGTCATAAAAAATAAATGAAGAACTAGAATAAATGACAAAGCCTCACATGTTCACATGTGCTGGTGGCCACACACAGTATACCTCTGCAGTCCTTTTAAAATGATTAACAGTTGTAAATCAAGGCCTCTTTCCTGCGTCATTGCATTACATATCTCCCTCTCGCTACATCTCAAAAAAACTCAGACAGGCTCCACGTCATTTTACTGTTGCACAGACCCAGCCCTGAGTCTGACTGTTACTTGTCCTTACACCTAAAGACTTTTCTTTTGTTCTTTCTACTTTGTCAGGGGACCAATCAATTTTACAGTAAATGCAAAAACACACAAACAAACAAAAAGAAAAACAAAAACAAGCAAAGGCACTATTTTTGGTCAAGACCCCATGCCACCATGCAAAACAAACAAACAAACAAACAAACAAACAAAAACAAGTGAAGACACCCTCCCTCCTCCCTCCCGTCCACTGAACCTCATCTCCAGCAGCCCCTGCAAGGTCCCTGGGCCTGGAGCTCAGATTCGCTGCTTTAATAAAAAACACTCCAATGCCTCCTCCATCCAGCAGAAGAAGAAACCCCCTCCCTACCATGGGGTGGATCTGTGCCACACGCCTGACCGTGCCCACTGTGTGGCTCCACTGTGTGTTACGCCATGGGAGACTTACGCATGGACCTCCAGAGTCTTCAGTGGAAAGGTTTGTGATGGAAACCCAGCTGGGCACCTGGAGCCAGCCAGAAAACAAGCTGTGTGTGTGACCCCTGCCCTGGTAGCATACAATGACATCTCTGAGATGTCTGAAAAGCCACTGAAGTGTCTTAAAAAAGGAGAAAAGGGGAGAAGAAGAGTTTTCCTATGCTGCTGGACCTCCACAGCAGTAACAATGGTGAAAGATCAAGAAATCAGTTGACCTCCTCCGCCATTCTGCTGTAAGGTAGCCCGTAATTCTCAGACCTCCTGTTTTCTCCTCGTAGACACAAGAAACTGTGCTACCCAAAGCCTGGATTAATTTAATCAACTGTCTCCATGCTGTGTTGTTCTCCTAACAGCTCCTTTTCTCACTCTCTCAGGGGAGAGAGCTGTTCTTGGAGCAGCGTTTTCCTCACCCTCCGTTCTCCTCATTAACATAATAAGGCAGAGGACAAACCACAGTCCCCTAGGGCTCACATTAGGAACTACCTGTTCCACCCCTACACACCCCAGAAATCAACCACAGCAATGACGACCTAAGACTGGTATTGAGAAACACCTCTCTCTCTCTCTCTCTCTCTCTCTCTCTCACACACACACACATACACACACACACATCCTGAGAGACACTAATAATAATAATAATAATAATAATAATAATAATAATAATAATAATTAACACAAGTACAAACACAAAACATAGAACTTAGAAGACACAGAACGATACATAATGTCGTAATTATAAATTCTATGCATTCAAACGTTACATTTAAAATAACATGTATGTCACTGCCTTCCGTTTTGTTTTTCTTGTCTACAGGCCACGAATTTACAAAACCACTTAGTGGTGGTGAAGAGAATGACCTTGACAGGCATTTCCCAGTACAATTTACGGACGTTCTGTTTCTAGAATAAGGCTTTGCGGAAAATCATCCACCTCCACGAGCTATAACACTCTCGTCGTTCTGAGTGATGTAGTCTGCCCTCTGCTGTTTGGAAGGTGTAAAAGGTTCTCTCCTCTCGTGCCGGACTGTTTCCACCAGTCCTCTCACTTCAGGAGCAATGATGTTCATGATGCGCATACGGGTATTTGACTCATTTATTGTCTTGTGACCGAACAAATTACAGCATGAAACATGCAGTGTTTAATATGAAGAAGCCTGGTGTTAGTTATTAAGTGAAATGGCGACATCTAGTGGCCAATATGCGACTAGCACGCCAAAGATGCGAGTCTTTCTAATTTCCTACGAGTGGCCCAGTTTTTTATCACTTGATCCTTTTTCATTTGGATCCCCTAATATCAGAGATGGTTTCTTTCACAGACACATAATCTATATGTCAGTGTCTAATAAAATTCACACTGACTCATGACAAATATGCCAAATTCAGTGTCCGCAAAGAAACCAGAATTCCCTTATTCCCTCACCTATACAGCTCATGGATGTTTCCAGCAGCACGGCTGGAGCAAGGAGGAGTCTGTGGGTTCAACAGGACCTGAGGTACCGTGAGGAGGTCATGATATTCCACACAGGGCAGGCCCGTATCAGCGCCATCCAGGCAGACTCCCACAGTGGAGGTGTTAGTCAGTATGATCCAAATATGTGACCCCAGGTGTGTGTTGTGAATGGACTCATAGACTTATTAAAAGTGCATTTACCTGTCATTTAAATGAAAAGGTGTAGGTGTGAGTGTAGGTGGGTGGGGGCATGACATGCAGTATCCAGCTGTGATAGAGGGTTAAAGGGGGAGAAGGGGTTTTAGGCAGACTTCTCTCTCTGAGATGTGTAATACGTGTAAGAAATTAATACTCCTTACCATGGAGCACCCATCCCGGAGTGGGTCACAGTCTCATGCTGGTCTTAGACAGACTCCATGTTCCAGTCTCCCTGTGGCTGAGCTGCAGGTTGTTGATTTGACTGTTTTTTTCCCTCCTACAGCGTGGCAAAATGTTATTGTGATTAAATGTGTCATGTCTCACAGCAGTAGAAGGTAAGGCTTGTGCTGTGAATGTCTTAGCTGCTGTTTATTGGTACTTTGATTTGTCTCCTTTTCACCGCCTTCCTCCTAACAAAAGTATAAATGTTTATTTTCAGTCCATTTTGTGGGTTTGACACTTGTCTCTACCACTATCTGGGCCTGAAGGCTATTCTGTGGTTTTATCTTTTGTGAGGGGACATTGTACTGAAGACCAGACTGTTGTCTGTGTTCACATTATCTTGAACAAAAGTGATACTGAAGGATAATCCGCAGAACGGTTCTGTTCTGGCAGCAGTGATAAATGTGGGCAGTTTTCAATCCCCACCCGATGGGACTTAATGGAGTAAAACACTGGCGAACAAAAGTGGAAAAATAAAGTTTTGGGGAAGTGGAGAATGTAATATGTTTAGTGATGTGTGCTCATTCACTTGATTTCAGACTGATTTCAGATTCACACTCATTTCAAATTCACTCTGGTTGCAAATGCATTTTTCTCCACATTCTTTCTCAGGATGCAGATTATCAGGACATGTGTGGATTCTTGTCTGAATGGGTCCCATCTGTATGGACCGGTCTCACACACGGACAATATGATCATTTCTTCAACCCTAAGCATAATTATGTCTGTGAGACACGTCTTCAAAAGTTCCTGCCCTATGGCCATAGTGGCATGGTAATTCAGCTGGTTATTGAATGACAAGTCCCTGACATGTGTGTCATTGAGTTTGTGCTGTGACTGTAATTGCATGAGCTGCAGTCGGCCCAGTCTTTTAATATGATGGACATTTAACCCTCCGCGTGTCTCCTGAGAGAATTCACTAATGCAGGGGGGAAAAGCGCTGAAACATTCCCATTAGTTTTCAAATATGAATTCCTTATTAGTTTTGGATGTCTGGAGTTGTGCATTGTTACACTCATAGTTTCTCTTAGTTGCTGCTGACTCATATCAGAACCATGTCACTGCAAATGTCCCAATTTTCCTGTTCCTCTTGAAATAACTATTTCTGGAGACATAAGCCTTCATGTGTAATATTTCATCTAACTGTGATCATTTCAAAGAGCATTTCAACATTATCTTTAAAATGTCTTTGACTGATCGAACTCATATATTGTCCTCACAAATTTTAATTTAATAGACCTTCTTTGAATAAACGTGTTAAACTGCCGCTTTGCTCAAGAACTATCAAAGAGGTCTTTAAACTTTACAGGATCCTTTGAAAAAAAATATTCAGAGGATAAACCAGCTTTATTTTTGGAAAGCAAAAAAAGTATTGCAAACAACTGCTGGAGGTGCGTCTGGCTGCAGTTTCCTAAGCCAATAATTATACAGGATGACTGGAATCAAAGGTGAGTTACCTCTCTTTTGACACCAAAGCTCTGTTTTGCCTCATCTAAATCATAAAATATTCACAATATACTGAGAATACTGTTTAAATAAAATCCACAATTTATTCTATTCATTCTATCTCCATATATTCTATATATTCTATTCTATCTAAAAGAGGTTTCTGATGCACTCCTGAAATGCTGTTTTATAGAGAAAATTGTTCACTGTTAAGCCTTAGGTTCACTTGAATCTCACAGTATCTTTTTAATGCATCATAATTTCAGCTAGCATGAGGGTGCATCAGTTCCCCTCTGTGGTTGTTGGCCTAATGTGTCATAATTTTTGTAAATAAAGGCTTTTGGCATCTTAGTATTAATAGCCCTTGACCAGCCGATGGGCCGTTCGAGAGATAAAACAAAAGGTTATCTCGTTACAGAAAACAGTTCATGTTTTTGTTTTTTTTTCTGGGTGCGTTCTCCTACACCAAGAGCCTTCATTTGTACAAAGCCATGTTCAAGGAGAATGTTACGGTTACAAATTGCGTATTGGATGCGTGAGTTGATTCTGAAGTCAGAAACAATACATCTTGACCATGCTAGATGTAGAAATGATCGATATATATTCTTGGTCCATGAACCAAAGCATGATGTAGCGCTTCTGTCGTACTGTGAGCACCGTGTGAAGCAATTGGGCCTCGGTCCAGCTCCTATTTAAAGAGCTGTGTTCCTAGAACAAGTCAGATATTTCTCTCTGTCAACACTGTATCCGTTTCTTTATATTAACAGACTCGGTAGCCCATTTAAAGCGACGATTCACCTCGCATTCCATTCATATTTTTCCGATTATACAGAGAGGCGGTTGGCCTTCATAATACGGTTGCTGAGTGGTTGCCCACGCTTCCCTCTTCTTAATTACGGGTGAATAAAAGGGTCATTTAGATGTGGAATTCTCCACAAAATCCGTCGTGAGCCGACAAGCGTTTTTCTCTGTAGCTCCGTTCAGTTTGACGCATGGGTTGTGTTGGGCAAGCTCCTCCATATTTTGAAAGTGAAAACCAGTACAGATGTGCGGTTGAAATCAGAAGCTGTTGTTTTCTAATTTTTAATTTTTAATTTCTTCCTTAAAATGTTAATTACAGACTCATCCATCACTTAACAAAAAGTGAGTGGAGTTTAGAACAGAGGGTTCTAATCGGTGCATAAATTCCCAATAATTCTACCCAATCTCTATGCGTTGTGGCCTATCACTGCAGCTGTCAAAAGAAATACTAGCGAAATACGTTGCAACGTCATGCCTTAAAACACATGCATCATTATACTAAGGTATTATTCAGGTCAAGCCATACATGCCGCTCCATTAAATCTGGAACATTTGGAAATAGTTTTTAAAGTGTTTATATTGCGGTAGCCTCGCCAAGCTTTGTGCCTGCAGAGCTACCAATAGCCACCAGAGGGTGTGGTCTCACTCGTTTAATTAATCTGTAGCGTCTCCTCTCTCTCTCTCTCTCTCTCTCTCCTGTTCCGATTTTTCTTCTCTCTCTCTCTCCCTCTCCTTATCCTCCTTTCACCTCCTTTCGCATAGCAGTTAAAGGTTAAATGATTCACGGACATGGAGAGTCCTGAGGGACGAGACTTTCCTCCCTCCAGTCTCTCCAGTCTTCCCTCTTCTTTCTTTCTCGTTCCCTCCCCGCTCCAATGCCCTGTCTCTCACTCTCTCCCTGCTGAGGCAGTCAGAGGTTAAACGGAGAGTAGCCGTTAGCGACCAGCCCCTTTAATGGCCGATTGTGAATCGTTATTATCGGCGTTTAATCATTGCCTCGCTCACATCCTGCGTTTGATCTAACAACTTCTGACACCGAACAATCTCCGCACTCCAAAAGCATCTCATCAGAGGAGAGCCTGGAGAATCGGCTCATTAATTAAGGAAGGGGGGCAAATGAATACAGCGTGACAGGTTCTACACGGAGGCTACGGCAGCAGCGGCCCGGGTTTAGAAAACACAAGCTCTTTGCATTCCGAGCTATAAATGGCTCATTAAAACACAACTGTCTCAATGATGTACCGGGCGGGAGAGCATGACCAGGCTAACTATCTGTGAGAAATATATTCATTATGTCTCTGGCTTACGTGTATGTCAAGTGGTTCTTTTTTCACGGCTGTGGTTCAGTTACAACTGTAGCTTTAGAAACGATGTAGGCTACATACAGCACTGTTTCACTAACGAAGACTCCTACTGCAGTAAACTAATCTGACTGGCTAAATTCTAGTGAGGATACTAGGTCCTAGATAGATAGATAGATAGAACGCATCTTTTAATATATTCAAGAAATACTCTTTTTAAAAAAAAGAAGAGTGTGTAGGATCTGACGCATTTTGAAAAAATGTTTTGAACTCATCTGACAGTAGCCTGTTCCAAGATGCCTGTTAATTAAAAGTTCAAACTAGTTCCACTGCATTCTATATTAAACAGGATTTTTAGTCAACCTTATGTCTAGATGTACAGACATAACTGATGAATAGTTTAGAAGTTCAGAGAGATCGTTCCTCAATTCGTTGCCAGGGATTAAGCAACTGAACATGGGCAACTGTTAACACTAGAATGACTGTGTGTTTCACAACAGTGTTTGATACTGGAAGGTTACTCTGAAAACATTTCAGCAGTAATATTTCCATGACAACTATACGTTATATTCCAGTGCTGATCCTATGTTGTATTCTTTTCCTACACACTTTTTGAGGCAGCCTGAAATACAGGCTACAGGGCCCTTAAATCCCCCAAAGAACAGTTTAGTGTCTTACACTAGGCCTTTTCCAAGCTTAAAATGTTCTGGGGACACATTTTTAGGTGGCACTGGCTGCCTAGTGACAGCTTTCACCTCAGTGCCTCTTACACTAATTTCTGAAAAGAGCAAAATCCAGTCAGAGCAGAAAACAGCGCTCTTCTTTTTGCATAATCGACATTCATTCTAAGTAAAGGAGATGGAAGTGTAGGCCTAGGATTTAAGGAGAACTGGGGAGAATCACTAGACTAAAAGGCAGAGTAATCAAACTGTATCAAAAAGAACATATTATCAGTTATACGTTAGGCTCACAATGCTGGCCTCACATAAAGAAATAGAAACTAAAACACAACTTTTTTTTTTTTTAATGTATACATTTTATTGGACATCACAATGACGCATTTAACATACATAACAAGATTTCAAATGTTTATAAAATAATAATAAAAAAAAAAAAAAAAAAAAGAAAGAAAGGAAGAAAGAGAGAGATAAGAATGTAAACAGAGTCACCACAATGATGTTTTTTTGTTTGTTTGTTTGTTTTTTTTTCCAGAGCATGGTGGATGTGTTGGTCGTCTTCCAGTGGTGAAAATGCGTCATCGTTCTGACGAGCTGAGGACAAGAAAGCGGCTGAAGGCACGTTTGGCTTGAGCGACCAGGACAGAGCCAAGAAACAAATCAACGCGTCAGGAGAAACTGAATTATGATCTAACAGCGTGGAAACCAGTGCACCCAGACAGGCCAGAAACCAAAATGAACAGTAATTGTGCTCTCCTTACATGAAATAAAAACTTATCAATAACAACAACAACAACAAAAAAAACATCCCAGAACTAATTCACTCCCTTTTCACATCAGAATGATTGTCTCTTTTCTTTATAAAATGTGACAGTGATGTTTTATTATAAGGTTCAGGAGCACAACATAATGATACGTATAAGTACGGTGCTGTGAACTAATTTATATAATCCCTTTAAAAATATATAATAATAATAACAACAAAGACCACTAAAACCATGTTTAATACATTTGAAAGCCGGAATCATGGTTTAAAAAAAACAAAAAAAACAAACCAAAAACAAAGTCTGCTCTGGAGAGACACGCGAGGTGACAGCCATTGTCAAAGTCTGTGCAGTTGTACTTTACAACAGGCACGCCCACCAAATACATAATGAACATAAAACTACCAAATACATAATGAACATAAAACTACCAAATACATAATGAACATAAAACTAGCCAGAGGCCATGCAGCATGCACACATTCCCTTAGGCCTGAAAAAAGAAAGGAGGAAAAAAAAGCACAAAATTCCCAGCCCAACAAGGACACACACGTAGAGAGAACAGATTGTCACATCAAAAATTCACTACTGCAGCAATGTACGACGTGAAAAGATTGTGCGAATGAATTCTCCAGTTAGAGGACAGGGCAGTGAATACGATCAGTCAGATCGTTTAGAGATTAGCCGTACAAAATCAAGCCAGTGTCGCCATCTCTTTTTCCCAACTGTCTTTACCATACCATACTGTACGCTTTAAGGCAGTGGCACTGTGTAGGGGGGGGGCTCGGGGAAAGTCTGTATACGTCACTAGCTGTGAACTACACACTACATTTTAGTATTATGCAGAAGATGCACTCGTGTGTGTGTGTGTGTGTGTGTGTGTGTGTGTGTGTGTGTGTGTGTATGTGTGTATGTGTGTGTGTGTGCGCGCGCTAGTCATTTTCCATTGAGAGATCGTTCTCTGAAAGAGCTAACACCACAACGTTGGACCACTTTTTGAGTTTCACGTTTATCTATCTATTCAGACATGAATGAGACTGCTCTCATTAAATTTAAATTCATACACGTTGTACATGTGCTTGTGCTTCTACATGAATAGACATGAATAGACATGAATAGACATGCTCATGCAACAGTAGGTCTCTGTGCCACATCGGTAGATTGTTGGTAATACTGCTGTTTCCAGTCGTGCCAAAAGTCTGCCCTCCATTCAGTGAGTGTCTCTCAGGACAACTCTGCAGTTAGAGTGAGACTACAGTCTAACTATGTGGCTCTTTGGCACAAAACGTACTCACTCTCTCCTGCACCATCAAACACTGTACTACTACTAAACAGGCCCGGGCATAGTTACAGAGGTGCAGTCTGAGAGAACGACTTATCGTCGCCATCTTCACTGTCAGATGGCTCTGTGCAAACAAAACAAGAGCTGCTGCCCTTTTTTTCTTCCTTAAACTGTCGTCAAGTGCCTGACCGTTTAGGACAGTACCCCGGGGGGGGGGGGGGGGGGGGGGGGTAGAGAAAATGTATTTAGCCAGTCAGAGGGTTAGGTTACACAAAGTCCGCCACGTTGCTTTCATCGGCTGTATAAAATAAGCATGGAAATTCCAGACTAACCAGAAGAGCAGTCTGTATCTACAGAGATCTCAGCGAGAGGAAAGGAAACCTGTGAGCAAACTGACAGAAACTCAACCAAACCTCATCTGATGGTTAAACACACATGATATAGCAGTGGCAGAATATAAGACTGCCATATAAAAACCAACCAAACAAACAAAACAAAAACTGTATTTTGGTCACAGTTGTGAACTCATTCAACTCAAAGCTACAGACTTGGAAAAGACTGGGAGATGTAAGGATAGGAGTGAGAGCTGCTCAGGCTTCGTTTGGTGATGTCTGGGCTCGTGTCACCAAGTTCCCTCTACTGTCTACTACAGAGGAACAGGAGTGGAGTGCCAAAGGACTGAAAGAGATGGAGTTTTTTTTTGTTTTGTTTTGTTTGTTTGTTTGTTTGTTTTGGGGAGGAGGGGGTTCAATGACCGTCTGTGCGTCCAGTTTGTTCTTATTATTTAAAAAAGAAAAAGCCCCCAGTCATGCCATGCAGATTAGACAGAGTTCAATTCCACACCAGTTCATTTTCACAACATAATCACAGGAGCAGAATATACAGGTTTAAAAAAAAAAAAAAAAAAGAGTTTTTCCATCACACAACCCCACTGGTATTCTGATTTCTCAGAACACAAATGACTGACTATATTTATATATTGGTATATATTACTTAATAATATTATTTACACAGCAATTTGGTAAGTTTCCAAAGAAAAAAAAAAAAGGAAAGAAAAAGGAATACAGATTTATAAGTGACATGGTGCAGTAGCAAATGCTGTCTCTACATGAAACAGCAAAGGCAAAGAAACTAAAACATGTCTTAAATATAAAATATAAAAATACTTTTGCGTCATAAGTGAAATTCATTGCATATACTACAAGACCAATTCCCTTAAAATCATAGACTTCATACAAAAATATCACTGATTAAAAGTGCAACGCACGGTGCAAAAAAACAAAACCAAAACAAACCAAAAAAAGGCCTAAAAAAGAAAATGAAAAAATCAGTATATGCAGTGTATTCTGACAAACTTAAGGTATACTCTCACATTAGATTCTTTATTTTTAAAACTAATTTTTAACAAAACTGTTTTGGCAGGCACACAAGCGTGTGCAGTTCGGTCTGTGTGCTTCGCAATAAACTATGGCTCAATTCTAAATTACCGACGACATCAAGCATTGCCAGTTCTCCGGCTCTGACGTGACGAGCAAAATGTAAAAAGGATGTGTGTGTGTGAGTTAGTTGACAAAATGTTCACTGCTTACAGGTACTCTGATGGACCGTGAGCAGAAGAACTAGCAGGGCGGAGTCGTCCGCGGGACTGGGCTTTCTGATCAGGAGGGGTTAGCCTGGGGTTGTTCTGGGCGATGCCCGGGGAGCAGACGCGGGCAGGAGGCTGGCAGTGCGAGGTGTTGGCACTGCCGTCAGCTCTACACCAACATTGGTGTGGATATAAAGCTCTCCCCACGGGCAACGTTGGCAGCAGGGGTTTCGTGGTTGGCATCCACCTCCCCTTGGCCGTCTTCCATCTCGGTGTAGGGGGGCAGGGCGTCGCTTGCCGTTTCATCCATGTCGGGAGGATGCACGGCGTTCGTCCACGAATTGTGGGCGCCACCGTTAGCAGGCCCCCCGTGGTGATCATCATCGTCATCATCAGCCGCGTCCAGGTCCTGCCAGAGACGTAGAGATTAGCTTTAGATTTAAAGATTAGATACTGAGATTAGGTTTCAGAAAGCTGTATAACTCAAATAAGCTGTCAATAGTCTCTGTTATTCAAAAGGAAGACTGTGAAATGGCAGTGCTGTAAAAAAGAAAAAAAATATTCCTTTTGAAACAACCCTCACAGTGTCATCTTTATTATCGCCTTTACCGTCTTCACTATCTGAGATAACTGAGCAATCTCGCCTCCTAATCAGACATCGATTCCAATCCAAAAGCTGATTTGTGGCCCTCGAGGACCAGATTGAGAAATCACATCATGTGAGATGTTATTTCTCACGGCAGTGCTCTCTCTCTCTCTCTCTCTCTCTCTCTCTCTAGTGTGCAATCCTGCACAAATAAATCTTGCTCTCGATGTAGCAACACTTCATCAAGTCTCTGATTTGTTAAATTAGTCCTTCTACGCCCACTCTGAACCAGATGGAGGAAATGATTGGAGGTGTCCACGGCGAGTTAAAGTCCATTTTTTTGCTGTCATCAGTTGACTGCGAAGATAACCCCGACATTGCCTATCTTACAGAAACTCTTAGAGGAGACAGATCTCAGATCAGTTCATTACAAAAAGGCCCTTAACTTCCAGCGTTGGATGAATTGGAATAAAATGAGGTTTAAGGTCATGGACACTGCTCCCAGATCAGAGCAATACTTTCTCTTAGATCAGATGGCCATTGGGTTAGAGGAAAAACATTTGGAGAATCTGCAGCCAAAGTTTTTCCCTGAGGACATTCTTTGCAGACCTGTTTCGCTTAGAGAGAGACACACACACACACACACACACAGACTACTCAACCATAATTAGCTTTACGCATCTCATTTGAGATGAAATAACCAGCTCATCACATTAATCCTCATAAAGGCCCTCTGGCACTGTTAGCATAGTGCAACACACAGTGCTATGACTCATGCTCGCGCTTCGCTATTAACATGCGGAGTAAGCCGCTTGACACCCCATTCAGTCCTTTAAGTATTTCTACGCTTAGGTGCTGCAGTGCATTGTGGTCCTATTAGAAAGAAATCTTAACCTTAAGATGGACCGTGTACTCATTGCTCATCCGAGCAAAAACAGATTGGCGGCCAGCCAAGCCGTTCCCCAGCCGCCCTGCGTGGGAACCGGCTACGGACAAACCTAATTGGCCCTCTCTGGTGGAGCAGAGTGTTGACTTTAAAAGCGTCAGTCTCTTAAGACAGTTACAAACAGAGAGAGGAGAGGAGGACCCGTGCACCCATGTGGGTCGCCGGTCGCGGGTCGGAGAGAGTCTGGACTTACGGTGATTGGTTCCGCTGGGCTGGTCTCATAGTAGGCATGACTGAGTGGCTGGGTTTCCGTGACGGTAGTGGCCCGGTCCTGAGGCTTGTTCAGCTGAGAGGGAGGTTACCATGGTGACAGAGAGAGAGAGAGAGAGAGAGAGAGAGGGGAAGCCACACAGAGAGACCCACACAGTTAGAAAAGAGACACAGAAAGACTCACACACACACACACACACACACACACTTCATTCCCCAGCCGATCCAAGTTACCTCATTTCTTTTTCTTTAGTTTTAAACAGTGCCCTAAGGGTCCTGCTACCCATCCGTTTCCCCGTCTCTCACGCTGTTTTATACTCTTGTTTCACCGTCTACATGTGAGCTGAGCTAATGGAGGTTTGGAGTGATACTTGACTGTAAGAACTTGTTCCCATAATTATCATAAACTGAAAACACGGTGCCTTGTTTACTTCAGTCCAAACTTTATATAATGTTGACAACCATTTTATGGTTTTCTGCTGAGACTTGCTGAATTATGCGTTAAACTGCTACTTTTTGTGTGTGTGTGTTTTTTTTTAAGCTTCTTACCAACGAGACATTTGACATGACAAAATACGTCCAACTGAATGATAGGAGAACCATCCACTTACCATTTCAGTAGAGCTGCCAGCCTTCATAGGAGGCGGGGGCTTGTGCTTGGGGGGTCCTCTGATTGGAAGAGAGACACAGAAGAGAGTAGGTGGTTAGCTGTGTTTAGGGATCATTTGCATACCATACTGCAGACTGGGGTAAAAATAAAAACGCATTAGGCTGAGACAAAAATAGATCAAAGGTTTTAGACTGTGAGAGAGAGATATACACGGAAAAAAACAGAGAGAGACAGAGAGAGAGCATATCAGAGTGATAAAGAGGTGTAGAGGGGAGAAAATGGGCGATAAAGGGAACAGGCGAACAGTCAAAAATGGGATGAGATGCGTGGGCACTTACTCTCCGTTCTCTGCTGCCTGGAGACGTTTGCGGTATAAGACCACGCCCGCTCCAATTAGACATAAAATAATTATTAAAGCAATTATCCCGCCGATGATGGCCCCAGTGGCTGACCCTGCAGGTGGTTTGGGATTTTCTGAGAGAGAGAGAGAGAGAGCGAGAGAGAGAGAGAGAGAGAGAGAGAGAGGAAAGACACATCTGTAATTTCAAAGTGTTGCCATGCTCTTTGGTATGAGGACAATGCATCCAGTCGTGTCTGACGCAGTCGTACGATCCTTGGCCTGCCAAGACGTGACTCAGAGAGTCTTTACACGGCGGGACTCACCATGTAGGACTTGTGCCTAGCTGAGCGATAGCAGAGGGAAGAATAACCTTCCTGCATGTTTGTTTTCCTTTCTCTTCATTTTGTTTTTTGTTTGTATGATATTCCCCCCCATATCTTATACCCTCAGGTGAAAACAACAAGAGCGTATGAGTGATAGCCTCTTTCATATTTTGGGAGTTTGTGGGGTGTGGAGGGGGTGAGACTGAGGCTGCTGCTGGGGGGGGGGGGGGGGGGTTAACTAAAATTAGCCTGCCTGCTGTACTGAGTGACTGAGCTGGATCACAGCCTGATTACATAGACAGGAGGGGGCAGAGTGAGAGAGAGAGAGAGAGAGAGAGAAAGAGAGATACAGTTTGAGTTCAGCCCAAATCCCTTCAGCTGCAGTTCCTCTGCTTCACCAGCAGGGGTGCTGTGGTTATGCAGTGCAAGACAAATGAGTTAATTTTTTTGTTTGTTTTGTTTTTCTGTTTTTCTGCTTACTTCATGGTGGTGCCCTGGTTTCGAATCTCCCCACATATAACATACGAAGGGCGCCAGGAGTCCGAACATTACAAAAATACCACATTGGCAAGTCTGGGCAGAGTTACACACTCATACTCGCACTCACTCACTCATTCCTCTCTCTCTCTCTCTCTGTCTCACACCCACACACACACACACACACACACACACCCCCCCACACACACACACGTGCACACATGCACACACACACCCACACACACGTGCACACATGCACACACACACACAGACACAGACACACGCACACACACACATGCACGCACACAGACACACCCTGATGATCACATCATGAGCCACAGAACGGCTACGTCAATTATTCATTAACCCCCTGCATGGAGAAGAAGAGAAACAGAGGGACAGAGGGCAAAAGAAAGAGAAAGTGAAAGAGAAAGAGAGAGAGAGAGAGAGAAGCGGAGGCTGCCAAGACAGCTGCCAAGACAGTGCAATCTTCCATTCTGTCAGTCAATCTGTTTTTATTTGTCAGAAAATGCACACGTGTGCACACACACACTGACGCACGCATACACACGCGTGCGCGCGCACACACACACACACACACACACACACACACACACACACACACACACGAGTATGTGTACAGTGTAGTTATTCCCCGGCGCCTGTTCAAAGCCGTTTCCTCTTATGTATTTGATATGTGAGTTTAAAAGCAAACATCGGCTGGCAATGTTCTGGCTGAAGATAAAGCTGTTCTATTAATAAATGATGAGGGATACCACAAGGAAGAAAAAAAAGTTAGGGATGAGATGAGGAGAGGGAGAGAAACAGACAAATGTGGGGATTGGGGGGCGGGGTGGGGGTGGGGGGTTGGGGGCAGACAGAGGAGGGGTAGAATGCACTCCATCCTTCAAAAAAGGGAACAGCGTAAAAAAAAAAAAAGAGACATGAAAACGTGACCGGACCCTGTCAAATCTGACCGTCTGTTCTGACGTGGTTAGTCCATTGGAGCAAGGTCAGAACCAGAACATCCCACATACACACACACACACACACACACACACACACACCGCTATCATATCATTCAGTCCACATCTGCAACTCTCTCTCTCTTCCTCTCTCTCTCTCTGTTTTCTTAGCTTCTTTTCTGGTGGTAAATTGACAGTATTGAACCACATTAAAAGCTATGTTTAAGAGTTTGTTTGCGCGGCTTGGTGGATTTGAATAGCGTCTCCTCGGGAGGTTTTTGTAATTAATTACGGGGAGGCTGAAGCATTGGGGGGAGAAGAAAAGAGGAGCACTCTTAAAATAAAATGCATTACCACTTATTATTATATTAGAGTCAAAAGAGCAGAAGCCAAAATATAGCCTCCCTCATTAAAAACTGTTAACAGGTCACTCGCCAATGTGAATCATTTATAAATAGGAGACAAGGAAAATAAGAGAGAAAAGAGGAAGGGATGAGGAACATAAGTGTGCCAGAGGGGAGGAAAAGAAATAGAAAGTAGATAACATGAGAGAGAGAGAGAGAGAGAGAGAGAAGGTACTCCTCCACATTATCCCTGTATAATGTCTCCTTTTCCTTCTATTAATACTCCTCTTAAATGAGACACTAAAGCCCTGACTTCTCCCTGTGTCTCTCTGTCTAAAACACACACACTTACAAAGTTCCTCCTCCCAAAGTCACTCAGGGCCACCAAACCTCCCTGAGTGGGAGGAAATTAACATGCGTGCATGCACACTCACACACACACACACTCCCTCCCTCTCTCTCTCTCACACACACACACATGCACACACACACAGGGTAAAAGTGGGTGGCAAAGGCCTCAGAGAGAGAGTGACAGAGAGTCTTTGTTGGAATAATAATAATTATCATCATCACCCTGACTTCTGAATCATCTCATTATTGTTTCACACTGTACTTAGTGTGGACTTTTATAGCACACAGTCAGAGCAGAAAAGACAGAGAGAGAGAAAGACAGGGAGAGGTGATGAGAGGTGAGAGGGGAGACAGAGAGAGAGAGAGAGAGAGAGAGAAAGAGAGAGAGAGGCTTCCCGCCGAGCTGGCTATAAAAGCTTTATAAAGATCATGATCGTTGAGATATGTAGTCTTAAATCTGTCCGTGCCGTAGAAAACAGCCCTGCTGGCTCCTGTTCCCGCCCAGGCTCCTGCTTAGGGCCTGAAAGAGGATTATGCTCTGACAAGTGCCCCCCCCCCCCCCCCCCCCCCCATCCAACCCCAAAGCCTCTTCTACAAACTCTCTCTCCATCTCCCTGCCTCTTCCACTTCATCACCACATTCTCATAGAGACAACACTCAAGCTACTCCATGCTCAAATCCACTTTGCATATTCGCAAGTGATTGGACAAAGGAGGCTATTGTGTTTGATTGGATTTGTGATGTGTTGCTGGCCCCGCCTCCCATCTCTTGTACTTTGTTATCACTAATGAACAAATCAAAGACCGTCCCATCCTCTCCAGGACTGAAGATCCACAAACACACTCACATTCACACTGTCTCTCTCTCTCTCTCTCACATACAAACACAGCAAAACCATGGCGTCTCATTAAGAACAAACCAAGCTGAAAGTTGATGTTACTGGAGAAACAGACGGACATCTGCTTGGTCACTACCATAAACAGACAGTATACAATGACACAACTTTTCATCCTCCCACTCTGTCTTTGAGAGACACACGTGTCCAGCCAGGTTCGTTTACGGGGATGAAGACGCTTTTCCACAAAATCTCTGCTGTGGTAATGTTATCATTCTATGTCAGAGCCCCACATTTGATTCATTTTCCACCCCACTTAACGGATTAAGACGACTTTACCTCCCCACGCTGGAAACAGTCCCACAGAGACCTAAATACAGTCCCATCACGCTGCCAGACAGGGCCTCTCATAACATAAAACAGCTGATGCAAATACTTCCCTTTCCATCTCGGAATGCCTTACGGAGTGCCTGGCGTAGCGTACACTTCCAGGGCCGGATCTGATTACTCACCGCAGACGTATTCCGACAGGCCCGGCGTTCCGACTCTACCTTCCCAACGGACTCCAAACGCCTGTGGCGGACGCTAACATTTCCGCGCAGGCCGTCCGGTGTGTGCTCCATGTCACTCCGTGTGTGTCTGTGTGTGACCGCGCGCGCGTGTGTGTAATGGCATTGAGCTGGAGCACCTTACATAAGCAAAGGTGACTAGAGGCTAAGACTCATCCTGTATTGGTAGCACTGTTACCTGGATACACTGTGTGTAAATTATATATCCACTCAGTTTAAGGGACCCATAAATGCAGGAGGTTACCCCTGTGTGTGTGTGTATATATGTGTGCGTGTGTGTGTGTGTTTTACTGTAACATACACTGAATGAGATGCTTCCCAGCGGGAGGCCAGTCTGTGTGGACTGATCCAGCTCTTGGCTGACATGCTTCTGCCTGAGGCGCAAATCGCAGGCTAAATATGAAGCCTCGCACCCCCGACCAGGAGCGCACTCTGGGCACCCTGCCGCCCATTAGGAACAATCCCTCCCCCTCCCCGTCCATCAGAGAGCAGGTTCACACAGGGATCTTTCAGCTGCAGGACGGGCTGTGCCTGCACCAGGAGTCTTGGACTCTCAGAATCTGATTTAAGTTCAGAACTTTTAGGCAGTTCCACATTGCAGTACTATGCTAAGCACCCTCTGGCCCTACAGCACTCGTGTCTCCCTCAGCGATGGCTACTAACAAACCACTGCACCACTGCAGCAGTGTCTGCTGTAGTGAAGAGAAGCAAAGTCCGCACAGCTCAAGACCACAGGCGCCAGAGTGCAGGGAGATGGTGCTGATCTGGGAAACGCTGTGCTATGCTACTGAGGACGACAGTGTGGTGTTTTATCCTGTAAAGAAGAGTGAAGGTCATGGCCCAGTCCTACTGTACACCGAGTACTCTGTGTGTGTGTGTGTGTGTGTGTGTGTGTTGTCCAGTGAATATTCTCAGTGTGGCGTAATAATCTTTGAGCCCTTTGCTCAGGACCCCACATTTCATCTGTCTGGGGATTAAGACCATAACAGTGACACTGCACTCTTCCTGCCTGAGTGCGAGTGTATGTGTGTGTGTGTGTGTGTGTCCGTTTCTCTCTGTGTACATGTTCATTCATCATTATGTTTATGACTGAGCGTATCAGCTTGTTCCTCTCCCTGTCTCTTTCCTTCTGTGTCTCTCTCTCTCTGTGGGGGAACAGTATGTTCACTGCCATACCAATGACCCATTGACTCACACCTTCCTCTCTCTCTCTCTCCCTCTCTCTCATGGCAGGAGATCACAGCAGTGGTCGGCTAACACCAGTGGGGTCTATCCTCACAAATCTGTCCATCACTTCCCCAGCACTGGCCCCCATCTCTCTCTCTCTCTCTCTCTCTCTCAGCTCTAACCAACCTTTTCTCTCCACCTCTCCCTCCGCCCTCATCCCTCCACCTCTTCATAAGTGACTCCGGCGGCTTCTCTAGTCGTCGTTTTTCTTGTTGTCGTTGTTTTTGTTTGTTGTTTGTTGTGTCATAGACCGTTGCTGAACGTCATACTCTCTGAGATACAAACATGGCCTGTCACTGTGATACAGCAAACATATGCCAGGCTAAATCGCTTTAATGTGCTTAAAACCCTGCACCAGAAAAACCCTGACATGTTTTTTTCCCCCTGTCGCTCTCTCTCTCTCTCTCTCTCTCTCTCTCTTTGTTTGTTTTTCTCTCGTTCTGCTTTTAGTCCTGATGAGAGTGCTCATCTGTGTATCACCAGTCTGTCTGTTTTAAACACCCAGAACTATCACCAGGCTTTTGACTCAGGGAAAGAAAGGATAAGATGGTGTTACTTTGCTCTCTTCTACATTCTCCCTCCCTTCCTCACTCACTCCCTCCCTTCCTCCCCCCCTCTCCTCTTCGCCCCCCCCCCTCTCTCTCGCTCTCTCTCTCTGCCTGTGTTTGGTTCTTTGTGTTAGTTACTGGTTGTAGCAGAGAACATTACAGTGGCACTGCACTCTTTGACCTGTGAAACCACAGCCACACACATATATACACACACACACACACTCTAACACAGAGATGCACGCAGCACGCACACACACATACACACACACAAACACAGAGATGCACACATACACACGTGCATACACACACATGCATATACGCATACACACAAACACTCACACACACACAGTGCATTATCTAAAGATCCATCATGTCTTAGCGCTCCATTTATCCTCATCAGCTGTTTTGTTTCTCTTTCTTTTTCAATGCTCATGGGGAGAGAGAGGGGGGGGGGAGAGAAAGAGAGAGAGAGAGAGAGGGAGATGCATATTTAACCTGTGCTGTGTGTAAGTGAGGCAGGCAGGCAGAGCAACATGGCCCAGCTGTGGGCTGTTGCTCAGGGAACCCAAAGTCTGCATCTGACTGCATCCACCGTTAATGGATGCTCCACACAACCAAACCACAGCAAACCACCACCCGTCTCCCCCAGAGAACAGAGAAAGAGAGAGAGAGAGAGAAGGAGAGAGAGAGAGAGGGAGAGAGGGAGAGAGGGAGGAAGCCCTGCAAGGTTTAGGATGAAGTGCATTTAGTGAGGAAATAGAGCAGGACAGATCGGGGGAAAAGGAGAGAGTGATAAAGAAAGAAAGAGGGAAAGGGAGAGGGAGGGAGAGAGGTGAAAGAAGGAGGAGAGTGAGGAGAGGTGATAGAAGTGTGGAGTGTGTGTGTAGATTGAGAAAGAGGGAGCTGTTTGAGAGGGAGGGGAATAGGAGAGACTGAAAGACAGCACGGACATAATGGACACTGAAAGACAGAGAGATTGATGTGTGTGTGTGTGTGTGTGTGTGCGTGCGTGTGTGTGCCTGAGAAAGAGAGAGAAAATTCTTCCCTCTTTGACTTCTCCTACTTAGTTTTGACAGCGAGTCAAGCCAAGATCAAAGACACATCACGATACCACTCCACCGATTGCACCACTTCTTTTTCTCTGACATTTTTGAGACCTGTCAGAGACTTACACTTTTCTGCTTAACACCACCACGCTCGCTCTTCCCCTTAACACCACCACTCTCACTGACGACCCGCATCACAGGCCAAACTGCGCGAGGTACACATACGTTCTGTTTTTATGTAGATAATCCTTTATTTGTGGTGTGAAGAATGTTTTCTGACTAAAACAGTAGTGGGGGGCTGAGGGAGACAATATCGATTCTGACTTGTATAAAAAAAAAAAAAAACTCTGTTCTGTAAGGACGGCGAGGCGAGGCAGCCGTGCTCTTTGTGTTTCTCACAACTGTGTTTGAATGGGACACGCTTCCCTCACAGCTCTCTCTCTCTCGCTCGCTCTCTCTCTCGCTCGCTCTCTCTCTCGCTCGCTCTCTCGCTCTCCCTCTCGCTCTCTGCCTCTATAGACAATCAGGAGAGAAGGACGCTGCTGAACATTCTAGACTGTGTCAGTCAATCACTCCGCAAAGCCAAGGTCTCATTCCTCTAAAACACACACACACACACACACACACACACACACACATACATAGACACAGACTCAAGTTCACACACGCACACATAGATCTGCAAAGCCAAGATTTCCTTTATACAAAACACACAGACACACATGTCAAGTTCACTGGTACATAGATCTGCAAAGCCAAGGTCTCATTCCTCCAAAACTATGAACACACTCACGCACACCAAAGTCCATACACACACACACACACACACACACACACACGTTTTCTTCCATCAAAACACACAAACACACACACCAATAATACACACAGAGACACTGAGCTACAAAGATGAGGTCACCCTCTTCCCTACCTGAGTGTACACATGTGCAAGCACAGGAACACACACACACACACACACACAGATCCAAGAATAAACAGACAGATCCAGAACTATACTGAAACATACAAGCCTTAGCCTTCAAGTCAACAATGGATAAGAGGTAAGTTCAAGCAATCTAGACACACACACACACACACACACACACACACACAGAGAGAGAGAGAGAGAGAGAGAGAGAGAAAGAGAGAGAGAGAGAAAGGCCACAGAGACATATCCACATGCAGTGCAGTGGTATCAGTATCATTAGTAGTTAATGTTGCATGCATTATATTTGGATGGGGCGGGGGAGATGCTTAGTGCTTTAGAGACTGAACAGTCCGTAGCCATTAGCTCTGATCAAACTGCATTAAGAAAACTATACTAATCTCCACTGCTTGTTCACATGCACTGCATCCAACCAAACAACCCACTTCAACTCTCTCTGTCCCAGCAAAAAAACAAAAAAAAAACAAAAACAAAACACAGCAGAAAAACAGCTCTCATACACAAGTGTTTGGCTTGTTCGGAAAAAAACCAGAGCCACTGTACAGTATCACCTTCTCTCTGTCACCTTTAACTGAGCTTAGGCATCTTCTTTCTTTCTCTCTCTCTCTCTCTGTCTCTGTCTCTGTCTCTGTCTCTGTCGCTCTCTCTCTCTGCGTGTGTGTGTTATTTTGAATGTTGAAAGTTAATGGTGCTGTCTTAGAACATAATTCATAGACAACAGTTGACATTAATGATCATTAATGATATTATTTGTGCGCAGTCAGGCATGAGCGTCATCATGGGTGGCAACAATGCAGACAGTCAACGTTAGCATGCTGCCTCTCGTACAGCTGCCTCTCTCGCGCACATGCACGCGCGCACACACACACACACACACACACACACACACACACACACAGAGAACTCAGAACACAGCAAACAATGTATGCTGACATGCAAGGACACAGTGTACACACACACGCAAACACACACACACACACACACACACACACACACACACACACAGAATCTCCAGTCAAAGCAGCAGGTAGGCAATTTTAGCATATTAAACTAGCTGACTACTCATTAATGGTAATACAGTCCTGGTCACCTTGAGTCAGCGGCGAGACAGGGCAAGAGACAGATAGCAAGACACTAACTTTAGAAAGAGCTATGCATGTGAGTGTGTATATCTGTGTGTGTGTATATACACACACAGGCATATATATATATATATATATATATATATATATATATATATATATATATATATATATATATATATATATATATGCCTATGTGTGTGTGTCTCCCTGGGGCAACACTGGGCTGAGTGTCATCTCAGCTCGGCAGAAATTCCTCTCTCAGACATGAGCTGTGAGGCTTGTCCTTTAATGGAGAGGTTTAGGAAGGCAAAGCACCACAGACAGAAAGAAAGGGAAAAAAAAGAGAGAAGAAAACAGTTTTTTTTCCATCCTGCTTGTTCTCCTCTGACACCTTGGCAGGTTAGCACACGCTCCACATTCCAAAGTTAGGATTCTAAAGCATGTCAAATTCAGTTACCGTAGCTACAGGAGGGACCACAGCTCAGGAATGCTACTGAACACATTACACACACACACACACACACACATGCACACGTACACACACACACACAGCCTGAGGCAGAGGTAGCACCTGTATTTTAGGCACGCAAGTGCTGCCACTCTCCTTTAGCCTTTGAGTGTGTTTGTGTTCTGCAGTGAGGAGAAAATCAATGCATATGCCCTCTGACTCCCTCCTCTAAAAACAACGAGGAGTCAACTGCCATCCACAGGAGTCCCTTCACTCCTTCTCCCTACAGAAGAGCCAGGCTCTGTTTCTCCTGCTTTCACTCAGACACACACACACACACACACACAGGCCATCCATGCTCGTCCCTACAGAAAAATCTGTTGCTTTTATAATATTACAGGAGAATAATATAATATAATATAATATAATATAATATAATATAATATAAGTTTGGATTTGCTATGCTTTCGGAGAATGGCTCTGTACTGTACTATAGGAGGATGGCTCTGTACTGTACAATAGGAGACTGGCTCTGTACTGTACTATAGGAGGATGGCTCTGTACTGTACAATAGGAGACTGGCTCTGTACTGTACTATAGGAGGATGGCTCTGTACTGTACTATAGGAGACTGGCTCTGTACTGTACTATAGGAGGATGGCTCTGTACTGTACTATAGGAGGATGGTCAGTGGACAGACACATACAAATACACTATGAACACATCACAGGCACGTTTTTTGAAATCATGACATTACTGGGAATAAAACATCAACCCCTTCACATGTACAGCCTATAACAGACCACATTCTCCAGATCAGAGCAATGAACAAAGGCAACAAAAACTATTCTCTTTCTGAAAAGGCTGTGGGCAGTTCATTCATGTAGACAGAAAGAATATCCTACTCCAAAAAGGACTCCATTTCAAATCCAACAGCTCCAGCCTCAGGTATTAATGCAGAGTTCTCTCTGTTCAGGCTTAGAGTGCACTGCCTCTCTTCAAAACACACACACAAAAAGAAATACACACACTTTTACAGACATAGAGTTTGGTAGGTGAGCTGCACCCTCCCTTTTTGTGACTGAAAGCTTTGGCAGAAAGGAGAAAAGAAAGGAAATGACTGAGTGCTTCAGCACTGAGAGAGGAAAAGGATGGAATGAAAGAATAAAAGCCAAAAAAACCAAAATAAGCATGCGTACGCTGCTGGCCTCCAATCCCGTCAGAATCATTATGCATAAACACACACACACACACACCTCCGCCACCTGTCACATGCAAAACAGAGTCACAAACACACAAAATCATACTGTGCGCACGCACGCGCGTTCACATACACACACACGCACTCATGCTGCAGTCACCCTCCATCTGGAGAGCTCAGCTGTTGAAGAAGACATCTACTCTTTTGCTTTCTTACTCTCCACAACTCTCTCCTCTCACTCTGACTCTTCCTGCCCATCTGTCATGTTCATCTTCCTCTTCCTCCAACACTTATTTCAGACACGCACCGACGCATGCACACACACACACACACACACACACACGCTTCTTTGGCACGATCTCCCTATTCAATATATTTAGGCAATTACATTAAATACTACCCGTAACACACACAGACACACAGTATATGCTTAGTTGTCTAGAGAAAATCTCCCATACACATGCACACACACACACACACACACACATACACACACACAACATTAAGTCAATGTAGTGAGTGGGAGTCCTAGCATGCCCTGAACACATGTAATAAACATGCAGTTAACATCAAAACACCGAAACACCAAAACACATGCAAAGGGCAAGTGCGCACGCATGCACAAACACAAACACAAGCACAAGCACAAGCACAAACACACACACAGACACAAACACACACACACACTATTAAGTCAAAGTTGTGAGTCGGAGTACAGCATGCTCTGAACACGTACTGCACAGAAAGTTAAATTCACAACATGACGCTCAAGCGTGTGTGCGTGCACCTACACACACACACACACACACACGCATAGAGAGAGCGAGAGAGAGCGGGAGGGGTATAGAGTAGAAAGTCTCTTTGGCCTCAGGATGTTCATGGCATGCTGAGAGAAGTGTTTTATCCATGGAGTCTTACAAGATAGCATCAACCCCCAGCACACGAACAGACACACGCGCACACACACGCACATACACGCGCACGCACACGTAGGCACACACACACACACACACACTCATTTACCGCTGTGTTTTATATGGCAAGCAGCACACAGTTCTACGTATCAATAACATACACACATTTGGATAATACTGCAAAGAAAAATGTGCTACATATTTAACACACACACACACACACACACACACAGGTCTGGTAAAAACAGCCCCTAATCATTCATTTCACACAAGGTATTCTAAATACACAGTGGGAATTCAGATTGCACACACAAAACCCACATGCCCAATGCTGAATAATAATAGGCTTAAATTTACACAGAGAGAGAGCTGTCAGACTGCACACACACACACACACACACAGCGCAAGTACACTTCACAAGAATAGTGTATCCCAACTGAACATGTACACTGCGAGATTAAAAGCTCCAGGAGCTAAAGTGAGGAAACCACCACACTGATAAATCTGTATGAACACAGGCTTTCTCTCTCTCTTTCTCTCTCACACACACACACACAGGCAGGCAGGCACACACACACACACAGGCAGGCAGGCGCACACACACACACACACACACACACACACACACACACACACAGGCAGGCACACACACACAAACACACACACACAGGCAGGCACACACACTCACACACACACACACACACACACACACACACACACACACACACACACACAGGCACACACAAGCTCAGAGAGTCCTTACAGAAGGAGAGATTATAGAAGACTGACAGCGGTGTTTTGGACATGCAAGACAATAAACACAGAACAAAGCACACATTCATATTGGTATTCACATGTGCTGTAGGATGAGTCAGAGAGAATATGAAGATATATGAAAGAATAGCATCTGCATTGGGGGTGAGGGGTGAATGCCATTAATAGCAGTGTACTGCTCAGATTCTCACAATAGAATCTCAGTGCTGACAATATTATAAAAAGTAATAACTCGGCACTGTTGTACAGTAACAGCATGTTGTAAGTCCCGTACCCGCACTGCACACAGGTCTGGATACAGAGCTAAGCCCTTGAAAAAGCTGTGTGTAAATGAGTGAGTGAGTGAACGAGCGCGTGGGTGTGTATATTTGTAAGCAGGTGCATACAATGCTGATCTGAGCAGTGGGATTTTGACAGCCCTTTGATTCTCCCTTGCTCTCTGTGTGTGTGTGTGTGTGTGTGAGAGAGAGAGAGAGAGAAAAACACACACACATGCACATGTGATCAAATACGTTCACAGACGGCACAAATAACAGAGTGTGGTGATGTCAGTGAGATATGAAGGTGGTTTGAAGTCACAAAGTCTGCCAAAAGGACAACAGAACATTACTGTGGCCCACACACACACACACACTCACTCAGTCCTCACACTTAGTCAGTTATCATTCTGTAGCACCCAAATAAAGTTTTGAGTTTATTTTCATTCCTTTTTTGCTGTTATTAGTGTGTGAGTGAGTGAGTATGCATGACCACAGGTGAACATCCACCAACTTAAGAAAAGAGTTAAAGAAAAAAAAAAGGGTCATGGAAAACGTCAGTAGAACGGAAGGTGATTCTTTTTTCTCCCTGTGTGTGATTCTCAGCTGTTAACACTCTGAGTGGTCTCAGACAAAAGCACAAACACACTCTTTTCTCCTTACTTTAATACCATCGATTCCGCTTAGCAATCTAGAATTCCCAAAGCAGGAGAGAGCGGTGCTAGGGCAATAACTGGAAAATACAAAGTCAATATAACAGGGTATAATCTACACAGAAAGTCGATGCTACAGGCTCTCTGACTCTAAACTATTGTTTCTACAGGGCTAAAATCTAAAACAATCCTATACTGCTGACCTATTTTAGCCCCGAGCTACCATGAAATGTTTGTCAAATATTTAAAAAGAGAAGAATTCGAAGCTTAGGAAGGTGATGATGTTGCTGTTAGCAGCGGTTCCAGTGCTTTTAGGTAGGATTTGTTTCGCTGCAGTTTTATTTAAATTAAGGTGTGTGCTTGACTCCTAAAGATGTATATGCTGCGCTATGCGTGGCATGTATAGAACGAAA